>NW_027271677.1:55000-253419 GCF_040938485.1 Diadema antillarum
ATTCGGATTCTTTGCTTGACTGCAGTGTCATTTCTGTTTTGTTCTGCTTTGTTTAAAGCGTGTTTGACAGCGGGAGTACAGTTTCGCGACAAAAAAAAATATTGATAATATGGCACAGAAATATAGGCGTTGACGGAAAAGGAAACAATTAAAATCTTGACAGAATGGTATATGCCCCCTACACTACTCCATAGAGATAAATGAAATAGAATATACGTGAAATATAAAGATGCATACTTTTGTGTATGTGAGTGGGTGTAATAAGTGTGTTGCTTCCGAGTTACAATATTTCCATTGCATTGCGTTGTGCATGTGTGTTGCGTATAAGTGCATGTGCAAACATGTGTATGCGTGAATAAAATACGAAGAGCGCGGATGAGCGCTGTATATGCAACTTGGACTAACATTGAAAGTGGAAGAGCTTTCCTTTTTTTTTTTCTTTTTTTCGGGGGGCGGGGGGTCTCCTCTTTTTTATGGTTCTCGTTCTACTAGGCCTATCGCTTGTATTGCACCTATCCCCTCAAGCTCTGGCTATATGCCGTCGTTCGTTTTATCCCATATGTCCGTGTCAATTCTCCGTGGCAACAGACGCGCATCCCTCGCACTGTCAGTTTGATATTTTTACAAGCATGAGCCACGGGAAGATCAGGACCATTCCGATAGATTGTAACGCGCGGTGGTAGAGGATTCCTCAGTCCGCTGACAGAACGAATCCGGATGGGGCCGAAAATGAAGCGCCGCCGAAAGGGTGAAAAGAGGTGAGGGCGTGGACAGGTGGGTGAGATCCCTTACAGACGACAGGACGAGCGAAAAATGGGGGAAAAAGCGGGGGGGGGGGGGACAGGAGTGAACGATCAGAATAAAGCTATTTCTATTGTTCTCATGTATGTGTTGTCTCCCGTATATATATATGTACATATATATATATATATATATATATATATATATATATATATATATATATAATCTAATATGAATGTAATTTGAAATCTTAAACGTTTTAAAGTAAGTCTATATTTTTCCCGGAATATTTATCAAGAGTTCATTTAAAATCAAAATTAAAACATATTTATCATCATCATACATCTAATTCACACAGAGTAGAAGTCCATGGATGCATAGATAGAGTGTCACTGTGTTCAGTTGGTTCACACACACACACACAAACGCACACCCTAACACACACATGACATACGCAGAGTGACCTCCCCTCTCCCCATGATTAAACAGAAAATAGCATGAGACGCAGATATTAGGCTACTCTCCAACAATACGTCACAATGGCAAAACAGAGAGGAAAATGGAGAGGAAGAGAGAGAGAGAGAGATAGAGAGGGGGATAAAAGGGGGGGGGGTCAGGAGAGGAATAGATAACAGCTGAAGTGAAGATCATTGTCATGCAGTCGTGCCTTAAAGGGGCATTCCACACGATTTTCATAATTTCACATCATGCAGTACATAAATTGACAACTCCTTGTATAGATTCGTAAAATTTATTGTGATTCTTGAGTACAGAAACAATACTTTGAAAAACCTTAAACAAATTACACTGAACAAGGATGATGACATAGGAGGTTCACATATTTTAGAAATGTAGCAGTGTAATTCTATTACATCAATACCGCTTGTATTGCTTGCGAGTTCACCTGTGTGTAATGTATGCATGCCTTCATCTTTTGTTCTGCTTCCTTAGCCCCATCTTAGTCTGGGTGCCAAAGCCACTTTTTGGGCCTAACCTTGTTTTACCGTCCACCCAATGTTTTTTGATGGTTTTACCCTATTTCGGGGGTGCTGAATCCGAATCTGGATGATGCAACTCTTGCATCCTTGAGGGTTTTGAGATATTCAAGATGGCCGCCAAAATGGCCGCCCAAACCGGAAATTCCCATGTATATCCTTCTAAATGTTGAGAAATTTAAAACAATTAATGGTTTTACCCTATTTCAAGGGTGCTGAATCGGATTCTAGATGATGCAACTCTTGCATCCTTGAGGGTTTTGAGATATTCAAGATGGCCGCCAAAATGGCCGCCCAAACCGGAAATTCCCATGAATTTCCTTCTAAATGGTGAGAAATTACAACCATTTGATGGTTTCTACCCTATTTCGAGAGTGCTGAATCCAAATCTGGATGGTGCAACTCTTGCATCCTTGAGGATTTTGAGATATTAAAGATGGCCGTCAAAATGGCCGCCGAAATGGCCGCCAATTAAAACCAGAAATTCCGATGTATTTCCTTCTAAATGGTAAGAAATTACAAACATTTGGTGGTTTCTACCCTGTTTGGAGGGTGCTGAATCCGAATCTGGGCGATGCAACTATTGCATCCTTGAGGATTTTGAGATATTCAAGATGGCCTCCAGAATGGCCGCCAAAACCGGAAATTCCCACGTATTTCATTCTTAATGGTTCAAATTTGAGAACAATTGATGGTTCTATCATATTTCGATTTTAAAATGGCCGCCAAAACCGGAAATTTCCACGTATTTCAATCTTCATGGTTAATAATTGAGAACAATTTTATTGATGATTCTACCCTATTTCGATCACTGTGCTGAATGCGAATCTGGACGATGCAACCCTTGCATCATTGAGAGTTTGGAGATATTCCTGATAGCCGCCAAAATTTTCGCCAGAATGGTGAGAAATTGATAACAATTGACGGCTTTACCCCCCTTTTTTTCTGAAAGATTTCAGGTTTTTGTCAATGGCAAAATCTAAACCCAACTATACTCTGCTGATAAACGAACGCATATTGTAGTTCTCATCCCAGTTTGAACTTGCTGTACAGTGAAACCAGCTCTACCGGATGTCTTGGAGCGATACAACTGTGCCAGCAATGAATCCTGCAAGACTACAGATGCGGTTGAATATTTGCAAGATTACACTGTTTCATCTACATATCATGGATATGTTTTGAACACTAACAATCAGTGGACAAGACATGCCCATCTCGATCATATTGTGATAGTGATGTAAAGAAGTTTACTGAGATTCCCAACATTACCTGTCTTAATCCATGAACAGTTTTAATCGTTTCATCCATGGACACTCACATTGGTTAATTGGTTTATGTTGGTGGTCTTGATGATATTGTTGAAGACACGAGTTGGACATTTTTATAGTTATGCTTCAATCTTTTTTTCAATATTATGTAATATCATATAATTATATATATAGGGCGACAAACCTCATATCTACAAAATGTCACATGTTCAGTAGAGAAAAACAAAAACAAACACAAAACACAAACAAACATGGCAGCCAAAGCACTATAACAATGAGAGAACCTTTCCTTTGACATGCCATGGTAGCTTCATTTTTGGGGTAAGATAGCCAAGGTTTGGACAGGACATCATTAACTGATTATTTGACTGTTTCTTCAAAAAAGTCATTTTCACCAAAATTTCAGATACAAGGTCTTGTCGCCCAAGCGACGATATCATAATTATTATGCACGCGAGGGGATTGAAAATCACATGGAACGACAACATGTAAGGTAATAGTTGATAGTCCAGTAATCACGCAGAGTGCTTTTGAAATTACCCTATTATAGTGGTCATGGATGCAACCATTTCTAGTGACGTAATCAGAATATGCCACAAGTTTCATAAGAGTACGCGGCGAGACTCATAAGAATACAAGACAAATTTCAACACCAAATACCAGCAGGCTATTATTAAATATTACTCTTATAGCCAAAAAGGATTAGCTTCACATCAGTCTGTGGAGCCCTTATTGGCTACCACAAGCATTACTTTATAGCAATTGTGCATAAAGAAATTCTTAGTCGTAACTTTGTGTTTGTACGTTTCAGTATGATGTCAATATCATTTTTGTTTTTTTACATTACGTGTTAAAGTTCCGTTTGAGACATATCGGAATATCTCAGTATATTACAATACCACTGTGACAGTTATTTTGGATGCACTTAAAGGACAAGTCCACCTTCATATACATAAGGATTAAGAGAATGCAGCAATATTAGTAGAACACATCAGTGAAAGTTTGAGGAAAATTGGACAATCCGTTCAAAAGTTACGAATATTTTAAGTATCTGCGCAGTCACTGCTGGAAGAGAAGACTACTACAGTGTATGATGTCACATGCGTACAACTATATAAGGAAAATAAAAAGAGAATTTCACAAAACTTTACTTTTTGAATAAAGTACACATTTCGACTTGCTACTGACGTATATGTTAAGGGTAATATTATTCCCCCCTGCCTTCTGAAAGAGAGAAGTCGAGTGCTCTTTTGTTATGCGAGAAAAATGGAAATATGTTGAATTTTCTTTATTCTTTCTTTATATCGTTGTACTCATGTGACATCACAAGCTATAGTAGTCTTTTCATCCAGCCGTGACTGAGCAGAAACTTCAAAAATTCATAACTTTTCAACGGATTGTCCGATTTTGCTCAAACTCTCACTGATGTGTTCTACTAATATTGCTGCATTCACTCAACCCACATGTCTATGAAGGTGAACTTGTCCTTTAATTGTTGGATGATTTGACAAATTTTGCTCAACCGAGTTGAATTCAAGAATACGGATTTTTTGCTTTTCACCTTTGGTTTAATCCCTCGCTTCACGTTACAGCACAATATTTCACAGTTTATAAGAAAATACTAAGGAATTTCCGTTTATACAGGACATTTGTAAATATCTCAAAACCTTCAGCACCCTAGAAATGGGGTAAGACCATCAATTCATTTTCAAATTTTTACCATTTAGAAAAAAATATTAACATTGGAATTTCAATTTCTGTCAATGATTTTGACTGTCATCTTGGACATCTCTAAAACCTAAAGAATGCAAAAATTGCGACAACAAAATGTTGAGGGTGCTGAATAGGGTCTCAAAAATTTCACTATCGACAGTTATTTTGGCGGTCATCTTGGAATTCTCAAATTCCCCCAAAACACAAGAGTTGCATCAACCAGGTTCGGATTCAGCACACTCAAAGTAAGGTAAAACCACCAATTGTTTTCAATTTTACACCATTTAGAAGGAAATAGGGGGCCTACATGGGAATTTCCGTTTTTGACGGCCATTTTGGCGGCCATCTTTATCATCTCAGAACCATTAAGGATGCAAGAGCTGTATCCTGCAGCTTCAAATTCAGCAAACTCAAAATAGGGTGAAACCATCAATTGTTTTCAATTTTACACCATTTAGAAGGAAATACATGGGAATTTCCGGTTTTGGCGGCCATTTTGGCGGCCATCTTGTATATCTCAGAGCCCTTAACGATGCAAGAGTTGCATTATCCAGATTCGGATTTAGCACCGTCGAAATAGCTTAGAACTTTCAATTGTTTTCAATTACTCACCATCAAGAAGGAAATACATAGGAATTTCCGGTTTGGGCGGCCATTTTGGTGGCCATCTTGAATATCTTAAAATTCTCAAGGATGCAAGAGTCTCATCAGCCAGATTCGGATTCAGCACCCTTGAAATAGGGTAGAATAATCAATTGCTTTCAATTACTCATCATTTAGAAAGAAATACATAGGAATTTCCTGTTTTGGCGGCCATTTTGGCGGCCATCTTGAATATCTCAAAATCCTCAAGGATGCAAGAATTGCACCATCCAGATTTGGATTCAGCACCCTCGAAATAGGGTAAAACGATCAATTGTTTTCAATTTCTCACCATTTAGAAGGAAATACATGGGAATTTCCGGTTTGGGCGGCCATTTTGGCGGCCATCTTGAATATCTCAAAATCCTCAAGGATGCAAGAGTTGCATCACCCAGATTCGGATTCAGCACCCCCGAAATAGGGTAAAACCATTAAAAAACATTGGGTGGACGGTAAAACAAGGTTCGGCCTTTGGCACCCAGACTATCTCGTGCATTCCTATGGTGACTCTGCCATGTCATCATCCTTGTTCAGTGCAATTTGTTCTAAATTTTGAGAATATTCTTATTCTTCATCCCAATTGCCATAAATTCTGAAACTCTGTCCTCAGTATAACTAATTTATAGTTGTTCAAATGGAAAAATCTGAAAATCATCCGGAGGTCTCCTCTAATACCTGACATGCCTGAGGAGGAGTCTCAAACGTAAAAAAGATATCGAAGCGTACGTATAGCATGCAAAGAAAAGCAATATGTTATATTCAGAGAGAAAGAGAGATTGGAGAGAAAGAGAGATTGGGGAGAAAGATGGATTTACAGAAAAGAAATACAGAGCTGAAGTAAGAGAGATTATTCAGTGATGAGAAAGCCTGTATTCGCCATGTGCAGGTTGATGAATTATACATATTTTGCACGCATGTTTACAATAACAATGGTGTCTGTGTGTATCGAATGGTTTATGAGCTTATCATGGTATATCATACGTAAATGAAACGTAATGTCAGGATTTTGCAGGAATACAAGCAAGCAAGCAAGAAAAAAAGAAAGAAAAACAATGAACTATGAAAAAGAAATACATGAGAAAAGAAGAAATCTTTGTATTTTCTTTCAAATTTTGAGATTCGTATCATAGTGGTGATAATTATATTATGTTGACATCTACTGTACATGCGTCACGTTCTCGGAAACCCATGACGCTTTTCTAGGACGAAATTTGCTGAACAAACCACTTTCGCCTCTTTTTCAGATGGCAGTTAAAGATTTATAGGGAGCCTACGTATGTATGTATGTATGTGTGTATGTGTGTAAGTGTATGTAATTATGCATAATGTATGCATGTAAACATGTTTATTCGTAAGTGCCTACGTATGTATGTTTGTTTGGTAGCGTGGTTAGGATGTCTATTTTCTTGTCGCACCTGTGCCCTATTCTATTATATTGTGAGGACACTGTATCAAGACTCTTGCCTTTCAAACTTGGGTCCAAAAGTCGAATCCCGCCAAGTACATACATCACTGGACAAGAAGATTTACCGGACGGTGACGGTGTCCCTCTCGACTCAAGTGTATAATTGGGGTCATCCCGCGAGCAAGACACCCACGAGTCATACGGCCCACGAGCTAGATATTGAGTAAAAGGTCATTGCGTCATTATATCCACGAGTCATAGAGCCCACGATCTAAACATTATCAGTTGCCCGTAGTGTCTAGGTCGTTTACCTCATCGCTCGTGGGCCGATATAGCTTGATGACGAGCTTGCGGGCCTTGTTTACTTGGTGTGTTGCGCGTGGGCTGTATAATATGTCCCGATTCCTACTTTATATCTTATGTTTCTTACAAATTGCTAAAGCAATATGATTGTCAAATGTATACTTTGTATTATGTATTACCTTTTGTTGTGTGTAAATAAAGTAATTGAATTGAAACTGAAATTGATAATTGCTTAACTCGTGAGGTGTATATCTCGTAGGCTGTGTAACTAGTGGGCAGTATAACGATTCGTGGGTGTCTATCTCGTCACATTCACCCCTATAATTGAGTATACGTTAATGGCATTGCTACGGTTACTATAGCTGGTAGAGCAGTGGCAACACTGAAGAGGTTATATCCACAAAATAAGTATGAAGAGGCTGCCCAGGATCTTTATTTTGCCCATCATTAAGATCTTGTGCAGACAACAGTGTTCCACCAAGCGGACTCTTACTGCCACCCTCTGTAAACAGTATGAATTATCCAACTAAAAGTGTCTGAAGACTTATAAGTGGATGAAAACTTCTAATTTGACTGTTTGAGGTGCTTTCCTTTTTCACAAGACGTCAAGACGTATTTGGAATCAAATGCAAAAACTAAGACCTTCGATGAAAACAACGACAACAAATAGCCACATGTTTTCACACGTCATTACTACCGAAGTTTACTCACAAGAGACGGTTCAAGAAACTTTATACTCAAGGAGTTCGAACATCGTTGGGATAACAACGAGTTGCCTTTAGTTTGTCGCAAACATTAATTTCCTCTCGACGAAAAGTTATCTAAACAACGGGACCCAATGTCAATTATTTTAGTGACCCGATTCGCGCACGCCCGAACAATGCCAATTACTAAAATCGCCAGTGGTTGTGATCAATTAAGAAGGTCAGACATTCTTGTCCATGCGAGATTTTATTTTCCACACGTACTGGTGGACATGAAATCCATTTTGAGTGATTTATGGATTCATGTGAGGTTAATGAACCACAGAGAAGGATATGATTTTGCGTGTGGAGTATGCGATTACACGAAGACAACAGAAACAAGGAACGATTTGAGTAAATTTGTGGAACCATCAGGAAAATAATTCATTTTTTTTTTCAATTCAATTCAATTCAATTCAATTCACGTTATTGATAAGCATAGAAATAAAAATATATACTGTGTAAAATGGGTCGGGGAGTTCACAAAAAAAAAAAGCCAAAGGTTTGAGACAAAGGGATCCCCTTTGTAGAGTTGAATACATAAGAATATACAACTGCAGATTCAGAGTTACATTCTGAGTACTTAATGACAGTTACAGATTACATAGACAAATAAAATGAAAAAAAAAAACATATGCTACTACATTATACGCAAATAAAATGAATAGGCAGAACAAAACCAAAAAAAGATGGACTGATACCATTCAATAGTCATCTAATGCCATGAGAATATTAATCAGTCAACTAGTATTGGTTCAAAGGGCACCTCGATAGAATGGGCGTACCAGTCACGTAATTCCGATGGCTCCTGCATTATGCTCTTCCTAGTTCCTTCACTATTCTATTTGTGTGTATGTGTGTGTGTGTGTGTTTGTGTGTGTGTTTGTGTGCGTGTGTGTGTGTGTCCTGTCACTCATTGCTTGGTTGCTTATTGACGGTTATGACAGACACATTTCATTCATCGTTCATTGTTGGTAGGTCATTGACCGGTTATAACAGACATATTTTGATTCATTTTCATGCTCAAGGCGACATCGAGGAGGCGATGTCATCAAAGTTAACTTTCTCAGAGACAGATCATCTACGATGACGTCCTCGATAGTACAAATTCGTTTTTTAGAATGTTCATCTTTCTATGTATGCACACACCGAAACGCACATACATCCACTTCCACACACACCACACAACACGCACACACACACAATCACAAAAAGACATACATACACACGAACATACAGCAAACAACATGTCACTCGAGTTGATTTTTTTCTTGAGGAGTTCGGCATTATTGAAATAACAATGCATATCGTGACTGTATTTTCTTCCTGCCTGTATATATCTAGCGGTTTGATTTTTATATCATAAATGTCTGCGCGCGTGTGTTCAGTAGACCGACTATAGGAATGGACGGGAGGGAACTTTGGTAAATAACTAACATGGAAAGCCAATCTCTCAGAAAAAAAATCTTAAATCTTTGATGGGCAGTCAAATTCTTTGTGAGATGCCATACTAATTAGATCATTTGATATCTATTTTTTTTTTGTTGAGAAAGTAGTACGGTGAAATCCCGGGAGAAACCTCGTAATTTCTTCTTTCTTTCATAATCTTCAGTAAATTGCCTCTTCTGTCATAAATAAAAATCCGCTGATCAAGCAAGAAAGATTACCTTGGAGTTGTATCAAAATTTTGTGGAGCTCTTCTTTCGGAGTCGACGAACAAGCGTTTCATGATAGTTTTTGCCGTGTTCACGCGCCATACGTATGTATAACCCTATGGACAAAACACAATTTATCCTAACTGACAGAAGATGCTTACGGCGCTGCCGGCGTTCATGCTGCTGCCCGCGTAAAATCTCTTTGTGGAAACTTGATAGCATCTTGGACAAAAATACCGGAATTGTAATCGCTTTTCCAGTTGTGGGAAAGCTCTTTGCGTCGTTGCTGTCAAATTGCATGACCGATTGTCTCTGATCATTAATAAATGCTGATTTCATGAGCAGCAAAATAAACCATCCATCGGCCCGTATTCCTTGTAAACATTCGGTAAAAACACGATTTAGATTCAGATAGACATACTAATCAGGCGCAAACAACATCAACAGCGCAACTTTTACTTCATATTCCAGATAGTGGAAATTAGGGTTCCATGGCACTTGCTCCTGCGACAATTTATTGCTCCCATTAAATATCTGCACGGTAAGCCAACATAAAACCTTACACCCACAAAAATAACCCTTATCCTAAATCCTCACATCAAGCTAAAACCTTATAAGAATCCTAACCCTTACCCAAGTCCTTGGAGAAAATACAACCGGAGCAATTGTCGCAGGAGCAACATGATGTCGTGTCAAAGAAATTAGAGCTGAAAATGCGAAAATTGGCCTAGTTAATGCCGAATTTATAAGGCAATATGAAAAATTACTGCGTGTGATTTGTTTGAGACTAAACCGAATCACCAATTTCGGCTGCAGTCGATTTCTGCTAAATGCGGGCAGGAGGGAGGTGAGGAGGAGGAAAGAAGAAATTGGTAATAATCATTTTTAAACCAAAACACAGTAGTTTGAATAACGTCGAATTACTGAAAAAGCTGGCCTACATAACTCTAAAGCAGATAGACGATTAAATAGAGCAATCTAATTTATCAAGAAGCTCGATTTCCCTCCGCATGTTGTTAAACTGTTTTCTTAAATGTGATGGTTAAAGAACAACCACGCTTCAAGAAGTTGTTGTTAAAAAAAAAAAGATAAACATATAACTGAACACTGTCGGATGCATAAACCCCTTCTGACCAGATTCACCCACCTGGAGGTGGCTAAGAAAATGTGATCTCTCCCCCCTCCCGCTCCCATACTCGAAGTAAACTCTTCTTTATCGGAGAGAACACTTTTCTATTCCTTCAGTTTCGCTGGAGTTTCATTCAAACCATCAAAAGGTACAAAAATAAACATAATCTTATAACCTTTCAAAATTCACACACTAGTCATGCAAATCGCTGAGCATAAGTATGCACTCAATTTACATCATTCTTTCATAACGGAATATAATACGTGTTTTGGAAATGCGCATGCACACATGAACACACAGGTCATATTTCATTAAAACAGATATACATGACGCCGACCGACACACATGCTTACCAACGCACACAACACACACGCACAACACACACACACACACACACACACACACACACACACACACACACACACACACACACACACACACACACACACACGCAAAGTGAAGTCAATTCTCTCCACAAAGAATGCTGTATAATCATACATACTGATTCGCATGTACGATTCAGACCCCGACAAATCTGTATACGTGGAATACATCACGTAGACATTATAGTAACTATTCTTTCCATGTTACCAGAATTATCAATTTTGCATACCTTTAACCACCATGATGTAGAGTACCCCTCTTCTGATTTTTTTCTCTCAATCTTTCTTCCCTTCTCTCTCCTTCTCTCATATCCCTATCCATGAATCCATTAAACTTGCATAATACATTTTTCTAAATAATGTTTCTGTACATAATTATGTGTAATTTATAATCACTGGACATCCCAGTCAAGCTTTTCATAGCATTTGACGATCCATAAAATGTGCACGACATATTTCACGTGCAAATTATGTGCGTATTTGTGTAGAATTTATTTTGTGAATTAATCAAATCAAATCGAATCAAATCAAATCAAATCAAATCAAATCAAATCAAATCAAATCAAATCAAATCAAATCAAATCAAATCAAATCAAATCAAATCAAATCAAATCCGAAATGTATACATTTGCATCTCTACCGCGATATTCAATTAAATTCATTTATTTTCATTCCTTTTTTTCCCCCAACAAAACATAACACAGAATAAATCAGGGATTATGATCATAAGCATATACATTCGACTTTGCAAAGCATATAAAATACATGCATATATACACTGTATATATATGTATATGCATACATATACATTCATAAGCATATGCATTAAACTTTGCATATAGATGAGCGCAGGGGAAATTTCGCAGCGTGTGTGCAGACGATAACATAATCACGTGACCAAAGACCATGGAGTGTTTACAGCTGACGAGCATTGCTCTCCAAGCAGTCCAAAAGTGACGAGTTTATGACTCATCCAACCTTTGGTCTTCCTGTCATTTATTATCTGCTCCATTTTTTTATGATTATGGTGATGATACAAAACATAATGATGACGTTGATGATGATGATGATGATGATGATAATAATAATAATAATAACGATAATAGTAATTATAATATTGATAATGATAATGATAATAAAAATAACAATAATAATGATAATTATAATGATAATTATAATATTGATAATAACAAGAAAGAATAATAATGATAATATGATGATGATAATAGTTGGGAAGCTACATCGTCTGCTCGCTTTATTTGCTTACGACAAGCTAAAAGGCACAAGTGTATTTACTAGACTCCTTTGTGTAGTTTAACTGAATGAGCGGTATTACAAGGGATGAAGACTAACGGCGAAGAGTTTATCATTGATAAATAGAACCGCATTTTCTTTTCTTAGTTGTAATCCCTTAAGAAAGAAAAAGAAGAAGAAAAAAAAATCCCCACTCTCCAAAAAGGTGTAAAACGGGCATCCGATCATTACCTGACTTCCTGCAGTCATCCTTCACGTTCGTGGTCGAGGCCGACGATGATGATGATGATGCCAATCCGGTAGATAGAAGCGCCATCCACAGGACGACCCTCATGATGGCCTCGATTCCTTGCGTTTACTTGGTCTCTTCCGTGAGAGGTTCGATCTCCACCAATAATGCGTGCTGCTCGAAGAAAATCGTCGCTGAGCGTCTGGTGTCGTTGACGCTCTCTTGAACTACTGAAACTGACATGCACCTGTATGCTCTAGTCAGTTGGAGTACCCACATCTGCCGAGTAAAACGATAACAAGTGCACTGAGCTTCAAGACACATAACGGCCAATTAATTTACTAATACACTGCAAACATATAAATCAGGCTTGCAGAAGCTTATTGAATCATGATATCTTATTATACTCTTCTATTCTTACGCATTTGCAAAACCCGAAACACCTTTGATTGTATGACTCTATACGAAAGAAAAGCTATTCATGCAGGACCCTATTAGCAAGTAACGGGCAACTTACTTTACAATGATTACACATTTTCTGAGAAAGAGAGATTAGTGGACGTCAAACTATCACTTCATTAAAGAAACTAGGCAATTGTAGTGATAGTACCATATTGTTTGAATTTGAGATCGTCTCTCAGTAAGTTTCTGCTTTGCTTCATCTTTTAACATTTTAATTGCTACTGCTTGTTTCCAATTTCTCCTTAAAATCTTTTTTAACAATCTTAAAAACACACAAAAACACACATAAAAGACACAAATTCATCTTTCCTCGCAAGGGGAATAACGATCGACCAGAAGTCAAGGAGGTTCGCCGTAACTACGGGGACGCATCCCAATTATCGCTTGGGTGTTATCGCTAACGAGGCTTCGGTCGACTGAAATAGGTCTCTGGTTTCTTGCGGGGGGAAGCTTGGCGCGGCAGATAAAAAGCAGAAATCTTCGAGGGAAAGTCTTTTGCTGATGAGGGGTCGCCAATTATTTTGACTGAGTGCGCTGAAATTAAAACTATCGATAAAAAGACGCGGGGGCAAAAAATAATAACAATAACGCAATCATCACAATAAGACAGGGCACAATACATCCACAGTTGGGAAAAACGACCGACAGTTTAACGAATTTTAACGCTCGAAGGCTACTGAGTACGTGGAAGTGTTGTTCTGCTTACTTATGACATTATGACAAGCCGAGAATGCGCCACGTACCTTGAACCTGCCTCCAAGACAGTGTTTTTTGTTGTTGTTTGAATATGAATTTCAGGGAAGAGTGACATCTGCTTTGTTCACATCACTCTGTGCACACTTCAAATGTATTTCGTCAAGTGACGTTTCGGTCACGTGACCGTTGCGGTTACGCTGAGGTGCTCCCCGGAAACTTTTTAAAAGATATTTATCAAATACAACCTTTTTTTCTTTACACTTGTCACTAAGTTCTCTCATAATCTCTTATCTAATTTCAAAGATCATAAATATTCATTGTAAGTATTGTCTAACCTCATGCTCATACATTTTAACTGACATCGTTTTTGTATAAGGCAAGTGGTCATCCGGTTCAACACATGCTCATACATTTTAACTGACATTTTGTTTTTGCATAAGGCAAGTGCTCATCCGATTCAATACCAGCTGTAAGATATCTGTCAAAGATCAAGCGCCACCTCACGAGATTGTGAAATATTTTGCAAATATAACAGGGTTCTCCATGAGAATATACCACTACATCCCTTCTATGCTATGGGTACAATCCGGAAACATAAATCTTTGAAAGAACGGAAAAACAAAGCCAGAAGGTGAATGCAAAGGGAAGACAAACAACGTATTCAGGAGGAAACAACATTTTCATTCCCTCGTTTTCCCATTACAATACAAAGAGCATACTGCTAAGTTTAATCACCCAAATCAACTTTATACGTCGAAAAAAAGTGCAGTCCCCATCATCACAACGGACCTCATGATCCCCGCAGTCTTCCCGGTCCCAAAGTCAAGGAGTCCCCAGGTCTGCGAAAAATTTTGTCCGTTGGCCACTTGAAAATCGTGTCCATTTTAATTGAGTTGCATTTAACTGTCGTGGTCATGACAGGTTATTTAGTTTTGTCCGTGTGTGTTTTTTTGCTTTCATTTTTTTATCGATCCATAAACTGCATTATTCCCTCCGCAATATTGGCCGAACAGATGTAATGATATTGGCTTTCGCTGCAGTTCAGATAGGGCTCGTGATAAAGAGGAATATACGGATTGATGTTGAAAACAATATCCATGTCGATATGATCGCGGGAAAAGTTAAAAGGTCAAAGGGCGAAATCCGCGAAACCGGCGACGGGGATTCCGCGCATTGAAAGTTCGGCCGAAGAGATTGTTAACTATCTCATTGAGCTTGGCGCACGCCTTCGAGTGGTTTCAGAGTCTTGTGTACTTTTTGTCTCGCTGCCTTCTTGGTTTTTTGATAGTTAAGGTGGTCTGTCAAAAACCATATACACGGACACACCGTTGCGTTGTGCATCTGTAGCATTCGGCATTTTTGAGTTGCTATCGCTCCCAATTTCATTCACATCTGTCTGAATGCATAACGTTTTGTGACGTGAAACAACTTGATTCTTAGGACTCGTTTTCTCTCATATGAATATATTCCTCCATTCCACATCTAAACCCCTCTCTATGTTCCATAAATTCTCTTCTCTCATTGAGTTTGCTTTAGTTCCTTTTTTACGTGACCTATGCTCCATTTTATCTCAAGTAGTACAATGGGGTTTATGTCACAATCGTTTTTTTTGTCTTTGTTTTGTGTTTGTGTTTGTGTGTGTGTGTGCTTTTTTTTTTTTACTTCTTGCGGTTGCAATAACATCATGCTTCTCCGTAATCAAACGAAGTGGACATAATTATCTGATTATTGTTTTCGGTTATAGTTGTTCTAGTGACAGAGGCACATTCGCTCTAAAAGCCATTAAAAAAAATCCTACCTTTAGTTATTCGCCACATGATCACTTGAAATATCTCTGCTTATTCGCAATGATGCCTCGCTCGGGTGACTACATTTGTTTAATCAAAATTGCTACTTTATTTAGCATTGATACCTTGAGTTTTATCATAAACATTACAATCTATTTTGTACATCCCGTAGATCTTATCATAATCTCGACATATTGTAACTAATTGCATGTTTCGTCATCTTTCGCAATTAGCACACTGTACTAAGCGCTTATAAATTATAAATTTGGAACCTACATCCTACAAGCTTTGCTTTTATTTGGTTCCCCATATTACACATCATCATAATGTCCTTATACATTTGTGTAATTTTATCTAAAAATGACTGTTGTCTTAAACATTTTTTTTTGCAATCAAATGGAATGTAAAACTTGAATATGAAATGTGGAATATGGAACAAGAATAAAACAGTGCCTGTTCATCGCTGCTGCTTTTCCGTCCCAGAACGTTCGTGAGATATTGTTGTGCATACTCAGTGGTTGAGGCCACATTGTAGCCCTAGATAGACTGGTCTCACGGAGGAGTTGTGAAAACTCTTTGGTTTTATTTACTTGCGAGATCAAATTTCATGCAGAGCTTTATCTTTTCTTTTTAAAAATCAAACAAGGTTGTTGCCTCACAACCAGAAAGTTTGCCTTGGGATTACCGTTCATAGAAAGAACAAGAATCTACGCGTGATATCTATTCTCCAATAAAGGAGCAGGTGAAAGGAAAAAAAGCATATAAGTTTACTAAACTCCCAGAGGGGGAAAAAACAATCCCTATGTTTGAATGCATCAGTACAGCAGTATGTTATACATGTATATGATTTGAATACATGTTAACATAATGAAATACCTCTCTGGGAAATCAGTCTAGTCCCTAAGTTCGTTGTACCTTGGACTAACATTCAATGTTTTTGGTAAAATTCACCAGTGGCAAGACACTTACAGTGTGGTTCCAATCATAGGATGTTAGGAAAATATTCAACCTTGCATCTTTCGTGTTTGTTCTAGTTAGCTTTTCATAAAAACCCGAAGTCCGTTTCGTTTCAAAGGAAATCGCATTCTCACCGACACATTTTTTACAGACAGTGCTGTGTCCATTGTATGCTGCAACCATGTCCTTTGTTATTAAAGGGTCTTGGTAACTGTGGTATTCGAAGAACATAACAGAGCGCTTTAGATTACGTCAATTACACGAAGCGGCAAGTACAAAGTCACTTAATTGAAGGGAAGACCGGAACTCGAGTCCAATGTAAACACGTATTGCATATGTAACACACAATCCATTGAAGCTATCTCATGATTGGTCTACAAAGCGTCATGTGACCAAACGTAACAGTGCTATGTTGACAGTGTGCCATATACTGTGAAGTCATATTTATGGTATAGTGCACTATATCTTTAATATTCATGGTATATTCATTGATAGAGTGTTTCAAGTGCTATCGGTGTCGATCTCATGACCATACGTTCACTGCCCGCGGTATTTTAACCGTCTTTGCGGCAGTATGTAAAGCAAACAATCAAACTAGAGTGGCGTTTATTTCAGTTGAAATATATATATATATATATATATATATATATTATATATATATTATATATATACATTATATATATATATTATATATATATATATATATATATATACATTCACTTCACTTCACCTCAGTTCAATTTCTTTCAACTATATATATATATACATATACATATATATATTTTAAAGATTTGTGTGACGATGATTATATAAAACAAATATATCATTCACTATTTCGAGCCTCTACTGAAATGATGGACTCCTCGGTGACAGGAATAGCACTATTTTCTTCGGGGCTGCAACCCTCAGAAAATAGTGTTATTCCTATCACCTCGGAATCAATAATTTCAACAAGAGGCTCTCAGTGCATTATTGGTATTGAGTCTATAGAAGGATTTAGCCAGCGGGGGGGGGGGGGGGGGGGGGGGGGGGGGGAATATGGCGTTGGTACGCTGACCACGTGCTCGCGGCTGCAGCGCGGGGTGACGATTGGTACATTGGTGACGCGCTCCACGCGGGTATAATGCTGACATGTGAGTTTGGCAACGTGTAATCAGGATTTGAGTCCTCCGAGAACCCGAATAGTGTGAGGAGGAGAATATGAATGTTTGGGTGCAGAGAGGGAGAATTTTGGAGCCTTTGTGGAGACAGGACGACAAGGGAAGTTCACTCTTCACTCTTCTTTTTTGTTTAATCACGATAAAAAACATGAATAAATCTGCAGCCATGAGGGCTTCGACTATGAGCTCTCCTCATTTTTGCCTGAAAATTGATCTCTGGTGTCAGTTCAACATCACACTAGCCAATATATGCTATGATGTATAATGTATGAGGATGGGACTTTGCAGTGAGGAAATACTGCAAGGGAACAACATCAGATAAAACTTAATCAAAAATGTATATATGTTAAATTTGCAGCGCTTTTATAATGATAGACGTGACATTCAAGACAGCCGACGTAATTGAATTGAGAGCTGTAATTGAGTTATCAATTGCGTTTGATGATTCAGTTTTATTCCAATTGTCTTTATTCACTAAAAGAAAATGAACAAAAAACAACAACAACAAAAGAAACTCGTAAGAGTGATGACTTCGGAATTGACTGATGATTGTAGCAATATTCCACAATAATACGTCAGAGGGGAATATAACAAAGCACGTGGGTTTGATGAAGACAAAAATCGGCAAGAGAGTATATCATGCAAAAAGAAGTTTGTTGTATGCGTTGGCGGTCAATTTCCGTGCGCAAAAGAGTAATGAGTGTCACAATTCCCCAATGTGCAGCATCGCAACGGCGTAAGATGTGAAAGACAAACACATCAGCTGCCCCCTTGAGTGGTATTATACCAAGATTGGGCGATTTATTTCTATTTTCACTCTCACTCTCTCTCTCTCTTAAAGGGATGGTACAATATTGGTGGAGATGAGAATTGGGCTTTTAACTTTTTTTTTGCGAGATACCAAGAAAACACTTACGAACTAGTACAGAGCATGCCATTTTAAGAGGAATTCAAAGTGTGCTTGATGAAAATCGGGTTTGGAATGGCTGAAACATCCAAAAACAAAGTGAAACAAAGCGATCGTAATGAAAGGTGGGTCCCACACTTTATTAGGATCGCTCGGATTTGGATATCTCAGCCATTTTAAAACCAATTTTCATCAAATAAATGTTAAATTCCTCATGGAATTACATGCTCTTTAATATTTCATAAGAGGTTTCTCACTATCTCACCAAAAAAATGTTAGAAACCTGAAGTTAGGTCTCAACCAAAACTATACTATCCCTTTAAAGGCGTAAAGATGGCCAGGAATTCATCTTTCAATCATTGTATCATATCTTATTCGCTTCCCAAGAATAGATTGTGCTCGAGTCAGTAGTCAAGTGAAAAGCGCGCGACGAACTTTAAAGAATCGCCGGCGTAAATCACCCCTCCCCCCCCCCCCAAAAAAAAAAAAAAAAATGACCAGGCTTTTCAAATCATGAACAATCTTAATACTGTGTACTGTCACAATCCATCGGCCTACAATGGCAGTCCAGTACACCTACACACACACCTACACACACACACACCTACACACACACACACACACACACACACACACACACACACACACACACACACACACACCCTCACACACTCACGCTTGAACATACCAGGGATGTATTATACACACTATACCCTCCTTTAACATATTCAATGCAGTATCATAGGGTGGTTGTTGATCGTAGTCATACGAAGATGATTAATACACCCCTGGACTCTTCTACCAAAGTTCCAAAGGGCGAGGAGTGGGTGCAGTGGGTGGGTGGGGGAGGGGGGCTTATAAGAGATGGTGGGACAGGATTGTAATATTGGAGAACAGCCACTTCATGAATGACTCGGGGGAGGGGGGGGGGGGAGGTTTCCAGATCAGACCATGCCACATACAATCAACACGGAAAGAACCTTAGTCGAGGCATGCAAAGCACATGAGGCAAAGGTCAACAAACTTGAAGCCTCTGAAGTGGATGCAAATGGCGATGTTCAAAGCGCCGCTAAACTATTTCGATAAGCACTTCAGTGATGTAGATTAAGAATAGTGAGATGCCCCTTCTTTCCGTTCTTAAAGGTCGTTGGTGTTGATGTATCGTCATAATTCTTGCATCATTAAGTCATACGTACATATTATGTGTGTATGTGTGTGAGTGTGTGTGTGTGTGTGTGTGTGTGTGTGTGTGTGTGTGCCAGCTTGATTTAAATAAGCTCCGTTTGAGGATTTAATCCCTATCGCGTTCTCCACTCTCGTCAACCGATCGTGTTAATTGTCCAAGCAAAGACATTCCCCGTGGTCTGATTATTATTAATTGATTGTACCGAAAAAAAAGGAAAAGAAAATGAATAGGACCCTACTTAAAAATGGGAGCTTCTAGTTAAAAACTTGCTTTTCGAAATCACTGATGATCTTCAGAAGAAATGCCGCCCTCATCCAATGGTCTATAGGGGATTATAACTATCTTGGGTAGGGAGAGAGGGAAAGAGAGAGAGAGGGAGAGAGAGAGAGAGAGAGAGAGAGAGAGAGAGAAAGAGAGACAGGGAGAGACAGGGAGAGAGAGAGGGGGGAGCAGAAAGCATCCATCCATCACTTATATGGCCTTGCAAGCTAAATCTCTACAGCTCATTCTGACCCAGTAAAAGATAATCTTCATGGCTTAAAATGATGATTCCAATTCTTTAACGTTGATAAAAGAGCCAAAATTTTGAATCAAAAGAAAACGCATTAATGTGTTTGTCAGAGTACATTTCGATTGATCGATTTGCGCATCAGTCATTGCATTTGATTTATTTACTTGTTTGTTTGACTTATATTCTGTAAGGACCGCAAATGCATTCTCGCATTTGCACCAACAATAAACACAATCAGTGACAATGGAGCAAAGAAAATGGCAGGTATACGCAGCATGTGTTGTTCAAGAAACGAGTTGATATTCCCAAGAAATATGTTATCTATCAGACATTCTTCTATTACACTTGAGTAGAGTTTGGCTTAAACAGAAATATGATACTCAAATATCATATAGAAAGAGGCCTTGTAGACACTTTTGTCATTAAAAGAAAAAAAAATGTTAAAAGGTTCATGGCAGCATTAAAGGTTTGATAGCAGCTTAACAAAATCAATGAAGTTTGTCCAAAACAAAACAGCGTTGTTTGAAATAACAAAGTATAGACTAGAATTAGCCTTTCGTATGTTCTTTCAGATTACTCAACTGCGTCTTTGTTTGTGCCATCTTCTCTCTATGCATTCTCCGTAGTACTTTGAGATGGTTGCATGCTGAAAGCGATAACATTAAGGGAACAGATGTAATAATGACGAAGCGCGTAATCAATTACATCAATTAGGGAACCGAAATCGGCAACATACGACGCGGCGCAAGTCGGCTCAACAGGTGTAATTGAGAGCGCACGATTACCTTGATTACCAATGCAAACGAGAGGCGGGCAGCAGCTTGTTACGAATGATTCTCCTCTCAGTGATTAAGACACTATCACAGAGGAGATAGCGGGAGAGAGAATCAACGTCTATAATCAGCAAGTCCTGCATGCTGTCCAACCAGGCCCTCGCTTTTAATTAGTGTGTGCAGACGACATCCTAACGAGGTGCTCCCTTCTCCGTAGGAAACCCGCCTCCCCGGCGAAGGTTGCCCGGCTTTTAGTTGGCCGAACATGAATGCTCGGCGTATAGTTAAATCAAGTCTTGATGCAGCACATTATGAAGACAAAACATGACAACGAAACCACCACCGACTCATGTGTGTCAGTTTTCACGGGAATGCTCTTAACATGCTTAACCATGTTAAGATGTACGAAAACGATGACCCAGATAAAGCAGAAAGAAGAACCTAGGATTATCAACCAAATCGTTTACTGATTACAGGACCCAGAAAAAAAAAGATGATAAAAAGCGGGAATGAAGAAGAATAAAGGAAAGATCACACAAATGGAACAGGAGGGGAAGAGAACAAAGAATGATGAGGGGAAAAAAAGAAGACCAAGCGGATGAAGAAAAAGAAGATGAGGAGAAACTTTGGCAGATCGTTACCGTAATGATTACTAAAGGGGTAAAGTAACTTGATAGGCTTATACCCGTTGTACTGAGCTGTGCTGGTTTTTGAAGATCAGCAAGCATAGCGTTCTGGTAATCCAGTTGCCAGAAGATTTGGGGGGAAATAAACAATTAAGTAAAATGGTTTTTCACATGAAGACACACTCCAGGGCGACTCAGCTGCAACAAGAAATGACACGGAGCAGTTCTCATCAAGCTTAAGTTTCTGCGATTTCATCGCAAAGAATTACACATGAAACAAAAATAAATCGTTTAGTCTATGTTTTTCCACCCAAGATCATTCTGATTAAAATGCCATGTAAACCGATCTGTAGTGATGAAGCTCACGTTTTGAGTTTGGTGCCCCGTTGACGTGAAATCAAACACGATCCCGCGGGGATGAGGTTGGGGAACTTTCCTAGCGGAAATACCGATATCGCAAAGATGCATTGGGGGGAATAAGGAATTCCTCTGCGTTCCGAGCATCGAAAAAGCAATACAGTAATAATTCTATGTATAGGTCTCACAGCGAACTCATCATTCGCAACTTGAGAGATCATCTTCTCTTCCCATCCAAAATGCCGTCCGGAAGGCTCTCCTTAGGACAATAGTACTGGTGTGCATTACTTATGATGTCATAAACATCTGACTGGCACCGTTTACAATTCAGACAGTGGTCGAACGCAAAATCCGATTTCATACGTTCTCTCGCGGTTTCGGTGTTACACCTCTGCAGCATTTGATTTTGATTATCATTACATGACGTAAAATCAGCCCGCTAACTTTGGCTAATGTGAGATTCTGTCGTTTTGAATGTCTGATAGATACACTAGATATATACTAATATTTACTTGTGTTATATATACGGTATAGTAAGGTATAGTATCTAAATCATGTTGAGATTATTTCAAGGAGCAAAAGGGAGGGAGAAATAGATAGATAGAGAAAGGGAACTACTTTTGGGGACTTATTAAAATGAGTGACAATAACATGGCGTCTCCTATAGCTGATGGTAATCACAGATGAAGCATAAATCATCAGCAATTAAGGACTTTGAAAATTAAAGACTTTACTTCTTACGCACACTTTGCCCTTCAATTAGTCACCGTTCTCCGGCGATAGTCATCCTTACTTGAGACAGAGAAAAGAGAGATGATAAGATAGATAAATAGGGAGAGGGGGAGGGGATAGGTGGAGAGAAGGGAGACGGGGTAAGCGCAGAGAGAAATGGCGAGGGGAGAGGAAGCGAAAAGAGGGAACATTATGGAAGGTTACGTTGTTGTGAAGTTAAGCAAACGTTCGTACCGAGCACGCTGAGTGTGACGCAACCTTTCTTTGTCTGTTCAAAAAAGAAAAAAAGAAAGAAAAGAGGGTCATGACGCTTCTTGGATAACAAGTGGCATTAGATGAATTTCAAATTGCCAGCGAGAGAGAGAAGTGACAAATTCCTCAACACTTTAGTCAGACACATTTTTCCTGCGACGCCATTTCCAACACCCCGGTATAAGTCCTCTACAATCTGCTGACTGATGAGCAGAATATCTTAGGTACACGATTCAAGGTGGACTAGAATTCCCGTTCCTATTGGGTTTATTATTAAGCTAGGATACGGTTTCGATGTCTCGGATTAAGACGCGCATTACGTAGAACGTCCTTGCCCGTACTGCCTGCGTATACTTGTTACAACTATAAGGGTGTAGATTACCTCTGTGATGTACATACAAGACTCCGCAATTAAGAATACAGATTTATCATTGATGTTGCTGGAAAATAGGATGAAAAGAATCCATTGCTTCAATTCAAAGCAATACTTGCTGAAATTTGTTCCATGATGTTTAAGGAAGATGTACATGTATGTAGAAAGTGAGGAAAGACAGGTGGTATAACGGTCTTCTGGTTTTTGTTCTTTTGTGTGTTTTTATGTGTTCTTCGATTCTCATAATGTGCAGCATTAGGTAATGTCTTTCGGAACAAAATGAAGTGACAGTGACTTATTAAAGAAACAATTTTAATCGACGGCGTTTTACTTTGAAGCAGACGATTAAGCCTGTCTGCACGACGATCCCAGAATGTCATTGGGATTGTACGCCAACAATTCACCGGTGGTACGAAAAGGGTTAAACGCCATTATAATAAGACAGCGTTAAATTATCTCTCCATGTATTCTTTCATCAAACGGAGAGATCACACCCCCCTCCCCCCTGCACACACACCACAAACAACAGCAATTTATGCCACTGATCAGTGCTATCACGCTATAGACTTAACAAGCCTGGACTATGATCCAATTACATATACGTTCTAAAATATGATTCTAATCATTGTTTTCCCACAATTTGCGCCGTGGATCAAATCCGGGTCAATCTGATTACCAATTAGTTTTCTGTTTGGCAATGATTTGAATACCAAGCCACAGAGCACAGGCTTGAAGTCTAAAGCCAACCCTCCGAGCTTCTGTAATGCGTGATGCGTTCTTTCTTTATCACAGTTGCCAGGGACTATATGCATTCATTTTTGTTAGTTTTTTTTCTTTTGCGACAGAAACGTCACGTGACATACTGCAGACGGCCTGGACTTGATAATATTGCGGTGTATGCCGCATCTGTGGTAACATTTCTTTATGGCGTCATGCAATGTAATAACCCCTGAACTTATCGTCAAACTTGGAGAGGGTTTCAGCTTAAGATTTCGTATTAAGAATGGGGGAGAAAGAATGAATCGCCATTAAAGTCTTGTTTGCATCATTAAAGTCATCATTTACCATTTGCAGATGAAACAAAAACCCAATTTTAGTGCTTCATAATAGTTCTAAAATGTGTGTTACAGATAGGGATAGAAACAACCAATGCAAAAATGCTAATCAGTATAATCAATGTTAAGTATTGTTAAATACACAAAATTATAACAATAGTTATCATAAAAATGTTTCTAGAATAAACCGTCTGGTCTACAGTTATGGTTCACTGAGAAAAAAAGTAGTATCGCCTTATATTTTAGGCTTTATTACGAAATTTTGCATGGTAGGCTGTTTTGTGATATAAGAACTGACTTACATATGCATCATTTATAAGTGATATCCCAAATACTTTGAAATCACTGCTACCGGTGATAAAAATGACAATACCTTAAATAATGAAAACCAGATCATTCTAATCCAATGTTTTTTTTATCGTTGTTGTTATGATGTGAATCTAGCATTATGTGAGTTTGTTTTCTTCTAACTGGCATACAGTTCCTTCAGAAAACTAAACTCATAATCGCGGCAGAGTTAAAATCCAAAACAGTCAATTTGGACACGGAAACATGCCTAAATCAGTCCTAAATCACCCTTAAACATAGAATAATGTTTAAAGCACATGAAACCATTATAATGGAAAACAGGCGCATGTAAAACAATTTACTCTATAGTGTGCAAAACAAGACACAATAAAAGAAAATATCTCGTTTTATGATTTAGATATAAAACTTGTTCATAGATGTGTACTTATTTTTTTGTTTTTCAAATTTCTCCTCAAAATAAACTTCCCGGCAACCTTTTTGCTAGATACTCTCGGGAAATACAAATTACTTACTAGTAGTCTCGCTTGGATGCTTTTCCTTTTCTTTTTCACACAGGATATTTCGCCGTTGAGTGACTGTCATAGTCTCAGGAGATTAGCGGCGGAGACGCGGACAGAAAAGAAAAATGATAATAGCCAGAATTGGAAAGAAAAGGTGTTCATCACACGTCTTTTTTTTATTGATGATATGACGCCTGTTGAAGCGAAATTAGTCGCATTTTTTGGATAGATATAAAAGAGTTGACCATGTCCTTTCGACAAACAAACTTTACGATCCATAGTTAGACTTCCGATGAATAATAGATTGAAATTGGCGGGAGTAACCATGGAGATGAGGTATTTACAGGCGGGAATCAGGAAATGACAAATTACGCGCTGAGAACACTTGATCTGATCTTTTTAACAAGGAATACATGCTGTCTTTACCATCCTCTGCCTTATCTATAACCTTTTTCATTTTTTCCTCTCTCTCTCTGAGCAAAAGAGAGTAAATTTTTAATCGGTTTCTGGAGGCAAGATCGTGTTTAAACGGCAAGGGAGGAGATGAGTCGGGTAAAGTCGCCTATTCATATTTCAGTATTGATCTATGGTACCCCATTAAAAATGCAGACACAAGGAGAAATGTTTCCCCACTTGGCTAACAAGACAAAAGGCTCGCTGGCATTTTCGCACGGCTTACTTGCAACATAAAAACACTTTGTTACGCAAACAAAGTCTTCTGTCACCGTCCTCGTCCAGATTGGAAAAGGGAGGGGGATGGGGAACAGGGGGGAGGGGGGAGGGGGAGAGGGGGATGGGAGTTAGATTCCATTTGTTTGGTGCATGCGTGGGTGGCACGTTGAAATAAGAGAGATAAAGTTCTTAATACTTTAGACGGCCATTTGAGACTTTTAAATCTCGCTTCTGGGACCATTTCCTGTGTTTACAAGTGAATTTTTATCCAGGGAAAACAATAATAGTGGATACAGGGGAAGGGGAAGAGGAGGAGCTCGGCGTTATGCGGGTTATCTGGATTGTGTAACGTTAAACTTTCATTCACTCCTCCATAGCAGATGCGTAAAAAAAAACAATACCAGGGCCGAATATGACTGACATACCAGTTGTCCCTAGCGACAGAATAATGTTTCTTTGTTTTTGCAACACTCAGAGAGAGAAGACAGGGATTTGCAAAAGACAGTCCGCGCTGATATTGCATCGTGAATGTATATGCCGAGTCTCCCTTGAAGCTAGCATAGAGGTATAATGTTTCTTCAATGCATGTCATTGCCTGGAAACGAACACAACGGGAATGGATCGCTAATGGCAAGTAAGTCGATGTAAAAACACTCCCACACGAACCTTTTTGAATATTTACCATTTATATAGACGAAGAGAGTTTCCACTCTTTGCACATAATATTGTGCATGCCATGCTTCTCGCAAAATCACTGTTTCTTTCTTCTTCTTTTTTTTTGGTTCGGCACATTACAAAACATTATAAAACAAATAAAATGTTGGTCTTTTCATGGGTAAAGGAATGTAGGCCTATTTCTTATTGCACGGCGAAGGTCATGGGGTATGAAGAAGTTTCTTGGCTAAATCATTGTGTAAACTGTTTAATCAGTTTGCTAAATGACAAATCTTGTTAAATCTTCTTTGGACAATCTGAAACAGGTTTTGTTAACAGGATCTGTTACGCATGACTTTCTGGTAGTCTCGTCTCCAGTCGTCCTCAGAAGACATGGTCTTCTCCTTTAAGCAAACATCTACTCCGAAGATTTAAGAGAAATAAAGTATTAGACGGATAGACACAGTTAAAGAGTGACAAAAGTGAGAAAAAGAAATACAGGAAGATACGCATCGGGGGAAAAACAAAATGCAAGAAAACAATGCGGACTTCTTTATGCTTGTATAGCGTAACGGGAAAGGGGAATATAGTGCAAAAGGCAATTGGTGAGAGAGGGGGAGAGAGAGAGAGAGAAAGAGAGAAAGTACGAGAGATAGAAGTCAAGAGAGTGAGAGAGATAGAGGGAGGGAGAGAATATATAGAAAGGTAGAAAGGGCGGTAGCTGAGTGGACTATGTTGTGATATCAAAGAATTGGCGCCGTACCCCATACTGCATAAATATGTTATCTACGGTAGATGGTGACTTATCGCAAACGGACGAAAGTACCAGAACAAACATGCTCATCCTTCTACACATCCAGCGCAGCTATGACGTCTGTTTATTGCGGATTTTGTTTCTTTGTTAGTATGTTTCTTTGCATAATCTTCACAATGTTTGAGACATTGCAAGTACAGTCACTCTGGCCGGTCCGTGTAAACGCGGGTATATGTTCGTGTATCAGTGTCCGCTTGTATTTGTCAATCATGCGCGTTAGCGCGCCGCGGGTGAAAATATACTCTCTCTCGCTCAACAAGTTGATATGATGGTGATATAAAGTAAATAGAAAGCAAGAGCAAAAGAAAAAGAGAGTGATCTACAGGAACTACTAAACAAGTCTTTGTATAGAAGCTGGAAAAATACAAGCGGGTGAAAAGATGAAAATGAGAAATGCAAACATACATAAAGTACAGGACATACATTATACAGAAGTAATCATATCACCAAATAGTAAACTCTGTAAAATAAAAGAGAAAGTAGGATAGAAAAGAACCGGAAGAAAAACAAAGGCAAGGATAAAGCAGAAGAGAGAAATGGAGATTAAGTGAATAATTGGTATTTAAATTAGTAATATATTTATCAAGAGGTAAACTTCCCTAACAGTCTTATCAAGCAGGAACACACCATTAGGTGGGACGTTTCTTATACTAGTATCTCGTTACACCAAACAGCCAGCGCTAATACCTTTCCAGTATACAGGGAGGTCCTCGTGTACTCTCGAATATTGCAGTATAAACGGGGAAAGAACTTTAAGGATTCTTCATTCCACTTTCACCGTAAAAAAAAAAAAAGGCAAAGAAAAAAAATGAACCAATGAATGAAAGTAGGAGCAAGCAAGCAGGTGACCTAACCCAGGGGGATTATTGTCGATAACTGACTGGATATCGCATTCGAAATGAAACACCCGATAAAATCTCAGTATTAGTATCGATCTGGCAGGTAGAGATTATGTTTGTTACTTCTCTTCTCCCCGGAGACTCTTCTACTGTTACCCTAAGACAGATAAGAATAAAAAAAGAAGAAAAAATTACGAAGCGAGGTTAGGTCTCATATAAGGGTATATTCTTAGATTTGCCTGACGCTGAGAAGTTGAGCAATCTTGGCTGTACAGTGATGTCTACTTGATTAGGTTTAATGAGGATATGCATGCAACCAGTAACAAAATCCAAATCTCATTCAAAGTTTTGATGTTTGAGCCAATGCACACGCACATACACACATACACACGCATATATATATATATATATATATATATATGTAAATTCAAACTCTTCATATTAAGCAAACTACTAAGAATTTGAATGCAAAAAGTTTTCTAGGCGAGACCATCATAGAAAATAGTAACTGTTGTTGTTACATAATAAGTAATGTTTTTAAGATATTGAAATTATCGTATATGTCTGAATCATTTTTTTTTCTTTTTTCGACGGGTTCAATCTCGAATATCTGAAGTTGTTAAAATTCTGATTGATATATCAGTTTTTGCATTTTAACATGTCTTCTATCTATCTATCTATCTATCTCCCTATTATATGTACTATTATCATTATCATTATTATTGTGTGTGGATGCACGTATGTATTTTCGTAGTGTAAATATGTACTCATACAAATATGATTATGCAACAGTCTTTTATATCTACTTTATATCAATATAAAAGAAATACATTTCTATGATATTCAAGAAAAAATAATAATCTCCTACGGAACATTCTGTGGCATCCATGTAGTTTGAGTAGGTATTTTCCATTCATTTTTCCTTGATACACTGAAGATAATTATAGGAAATCATATAAAACCCACCTGAATATGGAAATATGTGTGATTAATGTCTCGTATTAAACCTTATCTGTACGTTGGTATATTTTGCAAATGTTGGAGTATGATTCAGGGTCAACTTTTAACATTGTACTTTGGGAATGAAAGTAGGAAGTGAAGTAAAATTCAACGTCGATGAACAACATCACGACCTTTGCCTCATAAAAGTACATATCAATTGTTCATCTTCATCTTTCTTACCATACGGAAATACATTTTCCGCCTGGTATATTATACCGCGGATCTCATGACCGGTGGGCCTGAGGGCCGTTTTTTCTGTCATCAGCTGTTCTATTCAATTTCCCACCATTTTGGGGGGTGGGGGGGGGGGGGGGGGAGGAAGGGGGGATACTCTGCCAACTTACGATTCGTTCCAAAGTAACGATCATAAAACAGCTGTAGGCACCGATCAAAGCCGTATGAATTCTATTTCGTTATAAATTTCGCCATCACCCAAACACGAGGCCCCTCGCGCGCAGTGGGACTAACGAAAAGAGGAACACACATCATTCGATTTATATCGACGCAAAATTTCGACACGTTTAGGGCGAATCTGATTTCGGAAGGAAAAAAAAAGTGTATTTTCCTGTCAATAAATCGTGGTTATGGTTTGATATTGAAGCACTTTCTGCAAAAATGAAATCATACTAAATAACATTACGTATCTTCTCGGGAAAATTGCGCCATTGTCAGATTTTAATAGAAAAATTCCAAGCTTATTGGTAGGTTATGGAAACACTCGGTTTTATTTTTTCAATGAAGACAAATTCTGTAATGTCTGTCTTCCAACTTAATACCTGCTGTGAATATATTTTAACTATTGCATCACCTTGGCAGCTTGAACCTTTGCCCTGCAATTCGCTCTGCATCAAAGTACCCGGTGAACTCGAAAGAATACTTCTCGCTACCAAGATTAGATTGTCGTCAAATCGACCTCGTTGAATAGAATACACCGACATAACGAGAGCGATCCATTAGGCTGTGGTATTATGCGCCATGTCGTGTGATATCAGGCCTGCGAGACAAACTGACTTGGAAATTTTGAGATAAAAGTGTTTCTTCCAGACTCGCAGGAGGAAAGAACAGGGGGGAAAATGTTTCTGAAAACAACTACAGAAATAACACCACGAACATTACCCACAAAAACGCTTAGGTCGACGACGAACCACTATCGCCATTAGTGTTGGGCCTTCAAGCCGTTATCGGATGACGTGGATTACATGTGCGAAGTGTCTTTGCTCCGTTTACAAGGTCAAATGAAATTTATTTTCACTCTTCTGGACTCCTGTGGCCTAAAGAAATAAAGGAATTCACACATTTGCATCACACCTCTCGGAAAAGGGAGATCCGAAAACATATTTCAACACCATTCAACTGAGTTTGAAAATATTGCGTCAAAAGGGCACAAATAAAAGTAAAGTGGATAGAAAACAATTTCTATGTATTCATTTGTGTGTTTCCATATATTTTCCCCCAAATAGTGGTCGGCGATGTTGTATGATGTCATCATCGCAGTGAGTGGATTTGAGAGGAAATAAAATAATTTTGTGTCGTCACCACTCCATCAACAGCGCCCCCAAGTCTGTCAGCCATTATGGGGATGCCCTTTAACCCTGGTACACAAGAAGTTTCAAATCTGTTCACGTCATGGGGGAAATTCCATTTCTTTTTTAAACTACATTCCCTCTTCGTCGTTCAGTTAGAGACAAACACACTTTGCATATCAATGGCTTGACTAAATAGTATTAAAAAAATCTAAGCATTGTGAGTCATTACCATCTAATCATGTATAATGTGTAGAATGACGGATTTTGATTACGAAATAAACATATTACTCAGTAATTGAAAGGTAATTTAAAGCTTTTATGACCGCGTAACATTACAACAGTACGACAACTGTCTGAGGCTACCATTTCAAGCACCTGCCGGGAACAAAATATTCGGCAATAATCATGGATGAATCAATATCTAACATCTAATACCAAAAGTATAACATCAAACTCTCGTGTTGTAATGTTCTACATAGTGACGATGCTCTTTAACCCTGGTACACAAGAAGTTTCAAACCTGTTCACGTCATGGGGGAAATTCCATTTCTTTTTTAAACTACATTCCCTCTTCGTCGTTCAGTTAGAGACAAACACACTTTGCATATCAATGGCTTGACTAAATAGTATTAAAAAAATCTAAGCATTGTGAGTCATTACCATCTAATCATGTATAATGTGTAGAATGACGGATTTTGATTACGAAATAAACATATTACTCAGTAATTGAAAGGTAATTTAAAGCTTTTATGACCGCGTAACATTACAACAGTACGACAACTGTCTGAGGCTACCATTTCAAGCACCTGCCGGGAACAAAATATTCGGCAATAATCATGGATGAATCAATATCTAACATCTAATACCAAAAGTATAACATCAAACTCTCGGGTTGTAATGTTCTATATAAGTGACAACAACCACGGTATGTAAGGGAATGCAAATATTATTGAGCAAACGTAGGTGGGAGAGAGCCCCTCCCATTAATGATTCAAGTAATGTTCATGACGAAGATGTTCAACTACCAAATTTTGATATTTTAACACAAGGGGACTATAGTGAGGGAAATGACAGGCGTAAGAGTTTTACTATCACTGAAACTTTTTGCTAAATGAACGAAAGAAAAAGAAAGTACATCCGTTCACCCTTAATGATTTGGACCTGGTGCACACGTAGCGGAAGAAATGGGTCGAAGTCGGTCGAAGTTGTGTTACCCCACACCCGCGCCAAAAGAAGAAAGAAAATCCATACTTCGCCAAAAGGCTTTGTCTTTAATTGAAACCCGCTCGCCCAACTCTCTGGTCGCCGATGTTGTTTTTTTCCTCCTCGCATTTGAGTTCAAAATTACGGTGGCTACGGCAGCACCGCTCGTTGTTGCCATGGCGGACTCATCTCCTTTCTCATAGGTTGCGCGGCTTCTTCACTACTCCATTTTTATCGCCCACACTGGTATGCATATCATGAATGTTGGTATTTTATACCTCCCTGCGACAATACGCAAATCCCTTGACAATGAAATGTTACCGCCTGCAGTGCTATCGATCAGGCTTCGGTCGATCGGTATAGTGGACATCGGCGTGACCTCTGCCACACACGATTGATTTATATGTGTCACTGGACTTACAAACGCAAAAAGCGGGGCAGCGCTCACGTGAGTTGGAATCATATTGCCGCAGACTACTTAATCGATCGTAGTTTCGATATCTCGAATGGTATCGCCATCACTCATTCGACAAAATGCTACTAAGAGTTGCGTGTAACAACTAAATGATAGTTGCGGTATCTGGTAACAAATTGGCGGTGAGTGCGGGGGTCAAACTCATTCTGAGCGCATTAAGAATCGCGTGCAATTGCTTCAATAGAAATTAATGATGCTCCCTAATCAACGGGACATGTGATAAAACCACGGTCTTCTTGTGGGAGGAGTCATCCGCTCTTCTAGGCGTATAGATGCCTGGAATCACGATCTCCGTTTCCACCGCCAGAATATAGTAGTTGCTCTATTGTGCACAACACATATGACTTCATCTCACAACGCAATTCTTTTATCTATCTAGTTCATTTACGACATGAAGAAAAAAAATATCAGAAGGAAAATGAAGGCATGTGCAAACGTCCGCCTCTCCGTGTTTGGGCGGTAGCAACTAAAGGGTAATTGGTCATTATGATATGAATCAAGCAAGGGGGAGGTGGTGGTGGGGTTGGGGGTGGGTGAGGATAAATAGCTTATGTATGTATGTCCGCCCGTGTGTCTTTGTGTGGCAGAGTACAGGGTGGAGATACAAAATGCCATAAAATCCCATGGATCTTTATAGAAAAAGATAACGCTTTCGCGCCATACGTATTGTATATGTATTTCTTGGAAAGATCATCCCGTCTGCTACAGCGGCTGAAATGAGGAGTTAGAGGAGTCGCGCCTAAATGCGAAAGGTTCATATTACGTCATTCCCCGTCTTCGTTTCCATATGATAGCTGAAGTGAAATCAAGCCCTAAATAAAAGCAGAACGGGAAATTGATGGAGAAAAGTCCTGACAAACAACACTGCAGAACATCATGAGTTTAATATAAATCGGACTTAAGGTGCGGACCAAGAACAAGTAGATCAATCGTAGATTAGGTACAGTTCTTGCTTGCTCTGCGCGCGTTATGATGTATCTATTGTTTGAATAATCAAATTGAATGTACCATGAGGGATTGGTTAAATCCACAAGGTTCTAGGCAGCGCTGAAGATCATACACAAAAAGGAGGAAAAAAGCGAAATGTATCAACGTATGAAAAGATGGATTCGGAGGCTGTTAATTATTTATGAGTCATTAATGAGGAGTACAGTGGTTGTGACGTCATTTTCACGTGACTTTGGTCTTGCTTATGTGCGAATTGCCTGCCATACTGGATAATATTCTACTTTCATAATATTATCTTATACACTGATCACTTGTAAATAATTACGTCAACGCCTCTATCAAGACACCGACGATGACAAAAGAGGCACCCTAACTTCTTGGATCGGGCGATGTCTCCTTGAAAGAGGATTTGGCATCAGTCAATGAGAGTTCAACATTTCACCAAAGTTGAAGCTTGAAGTCGACTGGGAAGATCGAATGCAGACGTATACTACAAAAAACTGAGGAACGTCTCTGTCATGGTAATAAGAACTTAATAAGAGATAAATCGAAATATAAAACCTTAAATAACTAGATGAAATCAGTTTGTTACTCGAGTGAGGACCTTGGATGTAAAATATACACACTGACCGGCAACAGGTATATAGATAGATAGATAGAAGGATAGATAGAAAGATGGATATATAGATAGACAAAATCATACTAGTAGATAAATAAAAATAGATAAATAATAAACGAATAAATGAATAAATAAATAAATGAAAGAATGAAAAAAATAAGAGAATAGATAAACAAATAAACAAATAAATACATAAATGAATGAATAAATAAGTAAATGAATAAATAGATAAAGATATATAAAAAAAGATTGATTGACAGATGGAGACATGAATTTGGAGAATAGAATAGAATAGAATAGAATAGCATAGCAGAGCATAGCATAGAATAGAATAGAATATAATATAATAGAATAAAATAAAATAGAATAGAATAGAAGAGAATAGATCGGGTTTATTGCCATCAAAATCATGCAGACGGGTGAAAAGTCCGAAGACTAATAATTCCCGTTTACAAAATATATAAATGCATTAAAAGATACCAAAATATCTCATACAATACCCAGAATATTACTCTTAATGAAGAATGACTAAAATGATGAAAGATCGCTACACACATATATACAGACAAAACAGGCACACCAACCAACTACAACCATCTCGTGCAAAGGACACAATATCAATCCCAAACTACCGTACTCTTAAGAAGAACACACCAAAAAAAAAAAAAATAATTAGACGAATGTATAGAACGATAAGGAGATAGAAGATACAAGATAGAAACTGAAATTAAAACACACCAAAACTCCCCCTCTCGATCTCCACCGCTGAGCGGGCTGGCTGATGGCGAAATGAGGTGCAACATTTCCCCCATATATAACCAGCGGCTTTCCCTTGTGCGCAATGATAGGGTCCAATTCAGCATGTTCAATAACCATTAACGTGTCACATATAGGATTTGAATTGGCTGCGTTGAGAGATAATGCGAGAAGGTGGAGCTCTGAAGGGGTAATAAGCGAACAGACAGACAGACAGACTGACAGACTGACAGACAGACAGACAAGCACACAGAGATTTATAGATAGATAGATAGATAGATAGATAGATAGATAGATAGATAGATAGATAGATAGATAGAATAGATAGATGGATAGCTGGATATGTATGTATGTATGTATGTATAGATAGATAGGTAGATAGATAGATAGATAGATAGATAGATAGATAGATAGATAGATAGATAGAACAGACAGAATAGATAGATAAAGGGGGAGGGAGGGAGGGGGATGGGGGAGGGGGCAGAAGGGTACTTGAATGGGAAACAATTAGTTTAGCAAGTTGTAACAATATTCCCAAGAAGTTTGAGTGGAATCTTGGAGACGTATACAATGTGTAGATGCTCTGTACCTTTCTATTCTTAAAAATGCTGCGAAACCGTTCAATAGGCGATGATTATGAAAACAAAAAGTATCATTTTACCGTAAAAAGTGAGATCGATGAAGAGGAACGAAACAATAAAATGGTCTGACACCTCTGACACCTTCTACGCATATCACATGTGCATAATATCCCTATATATCCATTTGTAATTGCATGACAGTTTTTTCTTCCTTTTTGCCGCTAATTCCTGTTGACCACATAAGCAGAGCTCGTAATTCATGGCAGTCCCTTGCCACGGTGTACATTTCAAAATGGATGTGTCCACAGCGCGAAAGCTTCACTAATTAATCATCAGGCGGCTGCCAAGAATGTGTGAGAACAAAGTAACGGAAACACTTGACCACGTTTAACCCCTTCTTTGGCGGCAAAGGAATGTCTCCCCTTGCGCAATATTGAGCGCAAGGGCCCAAACGTGTCAGCAAAAGTTTATCTTCGTGAATTAAGTCTGACGTCTTTCTGGACATTGCACAATTAGCAGGACTAAAGACACTGCAGACACGGAAACTCTCTTGTGGCCGCTTATCCCCCCCCCCCCCCCCACAAAAATGAAACCGGTTGCCAAAAGATGTAGCATTAATCATTTTATGTGACACACGCCGTAAGTCGATGGATGATGGAATGAACTGGTACACGGTGCAAAGAGGTCATGAATTTTGAGTGAGGAAAATTACAAAAGCAGAACTTGTCATGTTCGTCGTGGGAGTCGGATACTGTGATGTTTCATATTAGTTGAATCATCGGGGTAGATACGGTTGCGAGATTCCCTGTCGTCGGGCTCTCAAAATAAATCTTGCTCATAATTCCTGGCCTGCCATGACTATAATCGTTAGACAAATTATAGCGTGTTGATTTCTTTTGGAAACATGGGTTTCGAACGTTCATTCCTTGCCGTTATATTGTCTGGATGAAAATGGGCTTTCATTTTAAGCACAGTGATCCGTTTCTAATAAGTTTGTGATATACTGCATAAAGTCGTGTATTCCTGTATATCATGATACATGCCTAATGGCTTGTTGGGTATCTGCACCTCTCCCCTCCCTCCCAGCGCCAGCCCCTATTTCATTAACATCTTTCTATATACACGACGGGTTTCTTCTTTGTTTTGTATATATGTATATATATATATATATATATATATATATATATATATATATATATATATATATATATATATAATTATATATATGTATATATATACATATATATATATATATATATATATATATATATATATATATATATATGTATATATATTTATTTGTTTGTTTATTTATTTCATTCTCCCATCTGAGAAGATGGCTGGATAGCCTATAATTCAGCTGCGCTAGCTGGTCTTCCATGGGGTCCAGTTGGATGTGAGGCAGGACCACAGCAATCGGCTAGGTATGCATCCTACTCTTTGCTATGAATGAATGAGGCGGAATCCTTCGTTCGCATGGGTTGTGGCTCTCTCACATAAGGAACCTCCATTTAACGTCATATCTGAGGGACAGAGTATTTTGTCTCTTATCATAATCAAGAGCTAGGGGACGATATGATTACGCGCAGCATTGCTCAGCTAGACTCGGGAATCGAACCCGGATGGTTGGGAGGCAGACGCGCCAGCGACTGAGCCAGACTGAACCAGCGACAGCAGGACTGCATTTCATGTTTAATACATTTGTTTTAATTACATCCCGTGCACTGGAAATGGGGTTAGATGGATTTTAATGACCATATTTTCTCCTGCAGGTTAGTAACCCTCAATGCCTGTACGCTTCATTTCGGCAGCGTGCCATTGTACTATTTGCTATGTTACGTAATTTTCTTCTTATGTATTCGATATACTAGAAATCTCATGTAAATGTATGTGTTGATCTCAGTGCAAAAGTGGGGAAAGTGCAACATGCAGGGTAATAAAGTTTAAGACATCTTCATTAACCTCATCTTGAAAGAAAAGAAGGGGTAAGTGTCATGTAAAAATGATGGCTATTACCAAAAAAGAAAGTTTTACATTTACATTATTCTTTAAAAATTTGATTCAGATTACAACCATATTTGGTACAAGATACTCTGACTTACAACCTCAGCTTACATGGTCACCACTAGCCTCAGAGCAGTTAAAATCACGCCAGGGGTAATAACTGCCGGCCGACTATACTGGGATTAGATTTGTTGTTTTTTGTCTATTGCAATTGTCTGAACGGGGAGCGAAGAAAGGGAAAATGAAAACAGTGATATATAAAAGGTAAGGAAGAATAGATCGAATGATTAAGAGGGATTTGATTTCTTATTTTGAGAACTAGAATGGCCAGGAAGAATAGATTGTCGAAGAATGATAAAAATAATAATCAAACGTCCCTGGGGAAGTAGAGGATCGTTGTCTTGAAGCCGAAAGCCTGCGGCGTGTCTGAACAGTCTACACAGACAATAGAAAAATAAAGAACTACTACACCGATACCGAAATAATTCTATCTACTACCGAGTAAACAAGACCGAAGATGAATCGTAAAAGGGCAAAGATAGTCCGAGAGTATACATACAAAACTATCCCTCACATACGAACTTTAACAAGCAAAACAGAAGCACACAAAATACCCTTCATATCACCAGTAGGACCGGACTTCGTCGTCAATTTGTTGAGACGCTGTTTGATTTAATATCCGTCGTTTACTATTCTTAATTGCAGAAAGTTTGCTGTCATTATAAAGAGATTTCTCATGATGTGTTAGCAGGTGAACAAACAATGCAAAACTGCCTCTTTTAGACACTCTATACAACAGAAACTTTCTGTTTTCGGAAGCTGCATTTTGTATTAAACATTTCTATGGATTGATGATAATGTGAAAATTGCTAACATATGAAAGATTCAAATTTAAGTGGCGATAAAGCTAGTTAAACGCAGTGCAGTCCCACGAACGATTTCTTTTTTTCTTTGTAAGGAATAACTGGCTACCTAGCAAACAAATGACCGAACTAAAGATTTTGAAGTTAACGTAACACTGTCTGTTTTTGTCCTTCACATTTTATTTGGACATATCCAAGCATCCAGTAACACGTGAAACCTTTGATCAAGTTCAATGTCCCCATATACTGATTATCCCTCAACTTAAAACATACTTCCATGGTTGTCTCTTGTTTCAGTCAGTTCTACCTCATTTAACTGCCTCGGAGTATCAAGTTTGTTGACAGAAATGAAATCGTTAAAACATATCTTAAAACCCATTGTTTTCAGTTACCACATTTAATTCTCAAGTTCCACAGCGCTCGAATATTTAATTTCACTTTGCTTCACTTCCTCACCACTCCTATTCGTTTTCCTTTCTTCGAAGGTGTTCGGTGCATATCAGGGCCTCAGTTAGTGATATGGGTTACACAAAATGAAGAAATATGCATTATTATAATAACTACTAGACATATTATAGAAAAAACAACAACAAAAGAATAGAGAGAAAAATGAGTCGGACGGGGAGGAGGAAAACGAACGAACAAACAAACATACATACATACATGCATGCATTGTTATGGACATTGAAGGAGACCTCCGGAAGATTTTCAGACAGAGTTTCAGAATTTGTAGTGATTGGGATGAGGAATAAGAATGTTTTCCAAATTTACAAAAAATCACAATAAACAAGGATGATGACATGACATAAGAATGCAAGAGTGGAGGCTCGAGAAAGCAGAACAAAAGAAGAAGGCATGCATTAATTCTTCACAGGTGAGCTTGTTAAGTAAGCGATACTGTAATGAGATCACATTTCTACATATCAGAAATAATTTGATATGTTAGATTTCTATGTCATCATCCTTGTTCAATGCAATTTGGTTTTTTTGCTTCATAGTATTGGTTTCTCTACTCAAGGACCCTCAATAAATTCCACAAATCTGTACATGGAGCTTTCAATTCATGTACTGCATGATGTGAAATTATTGACCCCCTTTAATATACCATTATTTTCTCATCTTGAACAGACAATGACAGGTGTGGTCGAGTGGATTGGGACCTCCGACTCTGAGGCTTGAGGACGCCGGTTCGAGTCCATTGTCAGCAGCGATAGGACCGTAGGGGCATGGCAGTCTTATTCTCATTTTCTTTTCCTTGGGCCGTATCAGGACAATTGCCCCCCCCCCCCCGAACAATTACCCCCAGGACAATTACCCCCCCCCCTCCCCGGCTAAATATTAGGTAGTGACGGGTTTGAGTAAAGATTAGGGTTAGGGTTAGGGCTAGGTTTACGGTTAGAATTTGGGTTAGGGTTAGGATTAGGATTAAGTTAAGGATTAGGACTAGGATGGTCAAGGGAAGGCTGCGATGTAATTAACCAGGGGTAATTATCCAAGAAACCTTAAAGGCTGTGGATATTGTACTTAATAACTTGTTGGGATTTAGTTGCGCCCTCGTAATATGCAATGTAAAGTACAGTATAACGCGGAGTAGGACTCGAGTCTTTAACGAATAAATAGCGCGACAGAATCGGTGTCACTCTAGAGACGGATCTTAGCCCCGCCCCGTTCTTGAGGGACAGAGGGAGATTAAGAAAACACTTCAAACCAGAAAATTAAGGTCATCCCGCCTTGTCGATCAATGACGCAGTCAGAAATTGCTCCAATTAATAAAATCTACGCACTGGTGACCTAAGCGGACATAATAAAGTCTGATCTTGTATACTCTTCGCAGCGAGTTCATCGATCTACGATCTTCGGATTGGCCAAATTCGTTCGGCCTCCCGAAATGTTTTTGTTTGTGTGTTCGCTTTTAGGATTATGGAATAATGATGATACTGATTTGACATCAGTGAAATTTGTCGACAGAAGGACGCGGAAAATATTTATCTACAATCTTAATGAAAAAAATGAGTGCTATAGAATTTACCTTAAAAAAAGTCACTTCCTCTTCGAGGCGTGAGAAACAGAAGGAAACATGAGAACGGGGAAAGGCAGGGGAAAGGCGAGAACGAAGAGGGGTTAAAAGGTCTATACCAACAAACGCGAGGCGAAAGATGCGATGGATCACCGAGAAAAATGAATAAAAAATAATGAGTATAATGAATAAGAAATATTTTTCAAAGTAAGAGCTTACTAATATGCATCTCATTCCGCTCTTTAAGAACTTATGAACAAATTCTTCAATTTGAATATGTGTGTGTTTAAACTTAAAACTTCTTCCATACTATTATCGAAAGAATTCCAAAATTTTGGCCAGTGAAGGAAAACATAGACTAAGCAAAATGGTCCTAGTTAATGGCAAATGAAATGAGGTAGATTTGGCGGGTACAAAGAATGAACAGATCTGTTCTTCATGAACGTGGATTTTTGACAGATGGGGGAGAATTGTTGATAAAAAGTTTGTACATGAATTGTCCTAAATGTGAAAAATACAAATCCTTTACTTTAAAAATTCTGTTTTCATGATTCATTACAAATGATACGAAACAAAATTTAGCTTTATTCATGACACCTATATATCTTGAAATAATGCGGCATATTGAGTCAATATATATAATCCAAGTGAGTTTACGGTCAAAAACCAAACCTAAGCATTTGATTGAAGGGACTTCTTCAATAACAGTTCTGTATCATCCACGTATACATTCCTTGGCAAATTTTACAGAGAATTGCCGAAAAGGAATACGGTGTTGTTGTTGTTTTTAAGATTTATGGACAGTTTAATTTTTTTTATCAATTGAAGTAATCAATCCAATTCAATATTTAAAGTATCAATTAACATATAAGGATCAGAATTTAAGAGGAACACATTAGAATCGTCAGGGAATAATATAATTAAGCAAAGAATGCTTGATGAATTCGGCATATCATTGATACAAATAACAAGCAAAGAAGGTCCAAGCAAACGTCCCTGCTATGAGGCACACCACAATTGACATTTTGCAAAACAGATGTATATCCAATAACATAAACAAATTGCTTGCGATTAGAAAGGTAACTCTTGAATCACTCCAAGCTATACCCTCCTGAGCGCCATAGCGTGAAGAAGGCGTATATTTATGAAGAAGTATATATTGTGGTCACTATTGTTTGGTATCAAAGACCTTGGAGTAGTCCAGAAAACACCAATAGTACGATGAAATTTGTCAATAGCTTTTGAAACTTTGTCAAGGAAGGTAAGTATTGCGTGGGATGTGCTATGTTTTTGCCGAAAACCAAATCGATGATCAGAAATTATTTTATCAGTGCCCAAAAACTTCAGTGATCTGGAATGAACATCTTTTTCGAGTGATTTTCGAAATAGGAGTCAACAAAGATATAGATCGATAATTACAAACATCTTCCCTATCCCCCTTTTTAATAGATACATGCAGGAAGTACCTTCACAACTTTCCTGGTCTCAGACATGTCAGAGACAACTGTATGACTTAAAGACAAATTAAAGACATGTACCAATACATTTGATAATAAATCTTGCGTCGATACGAATGAAAAGGGGAAAGAACAAACAAACAAACAAACAAACTATTATACGAGGAGGATCTATGACTCTTGCGATCCAACGGATGCACCAAATGAGCGGTGTTGCTAAGTAGGGGAAGACTGACATCGTCGTACGGGAAATAACCCTTTTGATCATCAAGGTTCTTTGTATCATCTGATAAGAAGGAACAGATTATGGATGTTCTCAAAACAAAAGTTGCACTCTAAACGTAATATACTTCCGTTACGCAGGCATGATATATACAAAGACTTTGTAGATTTCCTGTCGATATGTATGCAAAATGTTTATAGTATTTAATACATATTTGATTTATTTAATGCTACATTTTAAGCAGTCAGTATCTGCATGAACTGTAAAATCCACACCTGTGTAAACATTTGTAAGGGGCGTAAGGGTAAAGGTAAAGCCTTGTGGTAGCATTTTATTACTGTCGGATTTTTGATTATGTTCACCTTAATATACTTCATTGTTTGGGCCGTTTCTTACTTCATCAACAAAATCTCCTAGTTACCAGTTCCTTCTTCCTGTCTTCTGTAAAGTAACATATTTTTTTTTTTACATGTTCATCCTCTGTTTTAAATCGATGTTCTCTGTAACTGCATCGTTCAGTGACGAGCGATGTCACCGTTTCATTTTATACGTGTTGTGTGTTTCTTGTTTCTTATCCTTTCCGGATGACCTTTCACAAGAAACCTTTTTCTCATCTTCTGCCACATGTATTACGGGCAGGACGTACTTTTCGTGATCAATGCCATTAGTGGTAATATAACGCAATTACCTTCTCTCACTTTACTTCTGCCAGAACTGGTTTTTCGAGTCCTTCAACAACTTGGTTGCCATGGCCATCTCCAACGAAAGTTTCTCAAGTATTTTTTATGAACTCTTTTCGGTAATTTTTCTCCAAGGACGCCAGCAACGGTAGCTATTGATCCACATTAAACCTGTCGCGTCTACATATTATTGAAGTGTATGTTGCAGTCGTTCGTCCTCTGAAATCAATGAGGATGAATTAGACCGACAGGCAGACAGATGGATAGATATATAGAGAGATAGAAAGAGAGAGGTCCGTTGTTACGCTCAATACGTATGCAACAGATTCATCCTTGATAGACGTGTCTACTTGCTTCAAACGGTATGCTACGGGTGGGTAGCTTTCAGATTGACTTCCCCCATTCGTATCAGCTTTGTACATATTTGTTTGTTTTTCTTCTAAAACTAAGTGCAGCGTTACTGTTGTAACTGTGGAAGCATTTAGAATTTTTAAAGTGATTTGCCTTTGCCGACTTCTTTTTGTCTTTGGAAATTACTTAAGACTCTTTACAAACAAATTAAATGTGATTGTTTACAATATCACTTTATTGATATTCTTCAGATGACATCTTGGTTTGTGTATGTTTGTGTATTGGCAATATTTTCATGTATAGCAAGGAATATCTTTTAAGCAGCTACGGCATGCATAGTGTATAGTATTTGTTGCCCTGTATTTTCCCCCTTGTTTATCTTCTATCAGTAGTCCGACAGGATCCTAACCATGTAGGCCTACACTATTTTTGATCAGTCTGCCAGTTGCGCTCTTCAAGCACTTATTTTTACACTCGATTATCGGAAATTTTGCCCGTGGCAGCTGTCGGTTACCATGGTAACACGAACTGCCTAGTTTTAGGACTCATGCTGGAATGTGACTCCTGAGCTCTATTGCCCTTGTGTGTATTGTTTACACTCACGATAAATTTCTTATTATCCCACCTTCTATTTATGCCAAACTTACGCCATCATCTATACCTTCACACCCACTTGAACCTTACAATCTCAGTCGTTGTTCTCCCAATGTCCTTGCTTTTAGTAGGTTATAATTGCAACATGTGGCCTTTCTGTATGTTATTTAGTAACACTTATTTGATCTGATTTTTGTTTGTTTTGATCGGTTCCCCCAGTTATAGTATGGTCTAAAAAAAAATCTGTATTTCATAGTTTCCCTAATCTGATTTATTACGGGACCTGCGGTGTACAAGCTTGCTTTTACGTGTTTACGCAGGCCCCATCATATTTTTCGCATTATGACCTTAGTTTAACTCGCATGTATACAGACCTTGTGTTTATACCAAGACAAACTTTTGTACATTTCGGTGAAGTTCCATATAATCTATGTTCTGTATAATTTTCGTATTTATATACTTTATTGTGATATATGTGAGAAATATGAAAATAAATTGAAATGAAATGAAATGAATTAGATACAGATCCTATACACGCTAATCACTTTAAAGAGATGCGGAAAGCGTTTTACTGCCCATGAAAAACAGTTAAATTACAACTGAAAAAAACCCGAACATTTAAACAAACACACAAACACACAAACACACACATATACACACACACGCACGCACACACACACACACACACAGCGATACAAGAACGAGTAACTTATTTACCCCACTATACTACACTGATCTTTCTAATATAACATTTGTTTTAAATACAATTTGGTGATTACAAGGCCATCCTTTCAGGTAACATTGTAAGTTGCCAAATCCATCAAAGCTGATATTCGGCTTCCATTCCTCTACCCGATACATTAATTAACTACGTTAAAGAAAGTTTAATTAACTTGAGTGGAGACGAAGTGGTGTACGGAGTGAAGAGCTCTATAGGATAAATGCCATGGCAAGGCTCGATTCGTGAACCTTCCGCTCGAAATTCCAATCAACTGAGATTTGCGGGATGATAGTCGAAGGGAAACGGCGGTATCGCTACCTGCTTGTTTCTGGTTTATTGCACGAGAGAAGGCACTTGTAACACCAGACACCTGCAATGCAGGCTGGAATCACGTAATGTAACCAGATCAACCATAAATTCACGGAGGGAGGTTCGATATGGGAAGCAATTATTCTTCGCTGTCCGTCGCAGCTCCATAAATCGTTGTACTATACTGAACCCACAATTATTCATTGGCATTGAAGAACATGATACTCAGAGTTTCTAGATTAGGCGCCTTCCTTTATCTGTAAACATTTTCGGTATTAAAATGTTTCGACAAAAGGTGAGAAAATAAATACTTCATAGATCAAAGACATAACCTTACGGATCTGATCATGGGATACTCGGGAGTGTTTTATTATATATGCGCTGTCATACGAAGACAAAGTTTACTCTCATATTTTGAGTTTGTAATCAAATGTTCTCATTCCGATTCTGTAGCTGTACTATCGTTTCCTTGTGTCCCTGTTAAAGCCGATATTTGTTATCAGTGCTTGCCATATAAGCCGTGGTTTTGCATATAAATCTACGTAAGTAGTTTATCGAACCACAATAAAGAGAGTGTTTGCATATTGGTTGACTTTCAAAATGGAAGATGGCAACGTAAGTAGCGGCAAACACGAACGCTTTCTCCCTGTATATATCAATGTTTTGTGGCTTTAAACAGTTTTTAATTTCAAAATTACCACACCAATCCTCAGTTCAGTACATTTTAATCTTCATTTTGTTGTTGTTGTTGTCAATGTGTTAATCCGCAGGTAGTATGAAATAAGTATAAAGGTTAATCTTGGGAAAAGATTTTACCGAAAATTGGATTCCTCATTTCTTTTTCCTCTACATCATTTGTACTTTCAAGATTACATGCAGCTATTTTCATAAAAGCTTTCGGAACGACTTCTTTACCATTTTTTAAAGGTTTTTTTTTTTCTTCATAAATTAGTCGAAATTAGGAACACGTTAAAATAGAGATGTAGACCCTATATACTTACAATTCAGTTCCAGTGCTATGGCTTGTTATGGCTCTTAACAAGCTTTTCGTCATGTCCATGACAGACACATGTATCAACAATGAAAACACTCCTTTAGAACAATTCAAAGCCACTTCGACGTGACTTCATTCATTCAGCATGTCATTTCGAAGAGAAATCTTAAAGCATTGTGTACATTGTTGCTTGATGAAGACCAATGAAGCTAATAGTTTATTGAAAACGGGACAATATAGAGAAAGGCAATGTCATCTTTCCATAACAATCCTTGCTGTTGATAACATAGAACCATTTTAACACGACATCTACAAAGATGGTATGAAGGCCTTTTCATTAAACCAAACGCATGTCCCAATGACTTACAATCCAAGACAACATCCATGGTATAGGAGAAATTCATCAATATCCACTAAAATAAACATTCAGGCAACGAATCATCTTCCTCTAAGAAATGGTGAGGTTCAGAACTTTCCATCAAAGTCCCTAGTCCCACATGATGTAAGTGTCTGTAACCTAGAACCACTTTTATACGACAACTAATAACGATGGGAAGAAATTTGTTCGATGAAATCAAGCGCATGTCCCAATGACTTACAATCCGACACAAAATCCATTGTACAGGAAAAAAAATCAACTCTCTCGATTGCAGTTAACATTTAACAATCATATTCTTTAAAAAAATGATGAGGTAAAAAACTTACCAAAGGACTGTAGTTGAATTTGCAGGTCCTCCGGAATCTCAGTCTGTTCTTCCTTGAATTAAAGTCGGAGAAGATGTTCCATTGTGTCTTTAATGAAAGTCAAATAATTTCTCTTAAAGAAAAAGAGAAACCGAGATTGGACGTGACCTCTACCATTAGCGAAAAGAGTGCATTCTGCTCTACAATAAGTACAAAGAGTCCCAACACTGATCGATGGTTTATACGGCTGAAGAACTTGTAACCGACACAGGATGAGCGTTACGTCTGGCAGGAGATGGTCTCACCGCATCTTTCTCGGTTTCAGCTCCCGTCCAGTCTTCCCTATCATTGTACCACCACCATCTCCCTCTGGTTCAGTGCAGTCTTTGATGTGAGAGAACGCGGGATGAGACTCGCCGATCTACGCAAGTTCTTGACTCCATCGATAGCAGTATTTTCATTTTTTTTCTCTCTCTCTGCGTGCGGTAATACCCCGAGGATGAGGGGAGGGCGGGCGTGCGAAATGATGCGGTGGTTGCGCGAGCATGGAGCACGCCCCCGCATTCATTCTTTGCGCCTATACCTTCGTTTACTTCTCCTTCATTTCCCCGTATAGCTTGCTCCTTCCACCTCTCCCCATCTTTCCCTCCCTCCTTCTCTCTCTTTCTGCTTTCTTCTCCATTTTCTCTCTCTCTCTCTCTCTTGTTCTTTCCTGTTTCCCTTCATTCTCCCAATCATCTTCCTTCATCGTAATTCATACTTTCGTCTGTACAAAAAAAAAAAAAAAAATGACTGGTTGAATGTATCCAGCAATTATGAATCAAACAAAGAGGTCTACTCCATGTTCATCATCTAGGAGGTCAAACATAAATACAGGTATGACGATCGGTTGCACTTCTTCATGTTTTGTTTGCTTTGTTGATGAAATTTTCCATTTGAGAAGAATATTGGACAGTCCATATTCAGCTGCGCTGGCTGGACTTTCGTGGAGTCGAGTTGGATGTGAGGTGGAACCACTTCACCGGGTTGATATTATGCACCCAGCTCTTTGCGATGAATGAATGAAGCGGAATCTTTTATGTGCATATGTTGTGACTCTCTCACACATGGGGCCTCCATTTTATGGCCAATCCGAGAGACAGAGTGTCTGCCTATTTCTAGAAGGGACGGGAAAATTACTAACAATATTGCTCATGTAGACTCGGGAATCAAACATTCGGATCTGGAGGCAGGGGAGGCGCTACCGACTAAGGAAAATCACTGCCCTTGTTACTCACCTATCTCTTCCACGATTATTAAGATTGACACTTCGCAACCAAGTATATTCGTATTGACAACGTCGATAGGAAAGAAGGTTTGTAGATGATGGAAGAAGATGTGTTTGATATGATGCACGAAGCCCATTTGAATACATGCACAGTAACCGCGGTCACACTGGCAAAAGATGGAGAAGTTTAAAATCACTATCTTAAAGATCTCAAATTTTGCCAGTGTGAACGCCGCTAATGGCCGTACAACTGTCCTTCTCTAAATCGGGTAAACCATGGGTAAAGCATTAAAGAAAGGATGGGGAGGGGTAGTGTAATTTTATAGTTTTTTTTTCTTAAGAAAGTTTAGTTTGCTCCATAAAGCAAACGAAAATATCGACCAACAACAGAGTATTTGTTCATTATTAAGAAATATTGTGTGTTGGTAAGCGACGGGCTTATGAAAATAACACACACAACGCAACGACATTACTAGAACCGCAAAGGGGTGGGGGGGGGGGGGGTGGGGCCTACATTACATCCGTTGTGGCGCAAGAAACATTAAATTGTAAGCGCTGTAAAGAGTTTCAGCTTGCATATATTGAAAATTATATCTCCATGGCGATTTAGTTTCATAACCGCCTAACCGCTGGTTACAGATAAATTTAGCAAGCACAGTCCTCCCATGGTTAGTGTCTATGTGGTTGTAGCACAGTAAAGAATAGGTGTGTGCTTGTGCGTGAGTATGTGTATGTGTTTTCATTTGTTCTTGTTTTTTTTCCGCAAAAAACGTATATATATATATATGAGAAGAGATTGACTTTAACAAAGAGATGACTTTAACATAAAAATGCGAATTTTGTTCGATCAAAATAAAGAAGTATGCTTTATGATATTTTAGTTTATGCAGGCTTTCGTGTCATGCTGTCCTTTCATTGTCTATTTTGAGCGATTAACTTTGGTTGATTAGCAGAAGTTTTTAAGTTTGATCAAGTTGATCGAGTTGAATTTTGTACTGTAAGACTTATATGTAATTGTGTATTGTATCACTGTTCAATACATATTTGTAGATTTTGTGTAGTCTTTTTTATGTTTGTTTGCATGGATCTACTCGGAATCTGGAATAATATTGAACGAAATTCGAAAAAAAAAATTAATCCAAAAAAGTGTGTGTTTGCCCTGCATGTGTGTTTATGTGTATGTCTACGTATTTGTATGTGATATGTATAGTATACAGGGAACACATCTTTGAACCAGGTGCGTCTGCTGAAGAAGAAAGGTTCGTAAATAAAGTATAAGATGAGAGAACTGACGTGAGGGATTTTGCGACAGTCGTCTTTCTTTCCATTTCCTTACGCGCGTATAAGCTGGTATGAAGTAAGTTTCCATGACAACATAATCCAGGAGGGGGCAGCGAGTTAATTCCTCTTTAATGAATAAATTGTATCAATGTCGGTATTGCTGAGTCCATAGGTGTCATTTCTTTCTTTTCCTTTTCTCATAACTAGCTGAATAGATATATGATGGGTGAGATTTAATCTTTACATGACATTGGGACTTGTAATCTGGAATTTACCAGTTATAGAGTTCCGAATAATAGTAAATTGTATTTCAGGGCGGTGGGAAACAAAATGAGAAAGTGAGGCAGAAATGTTTTGTTCGTCTTCAATCTCGTGACTTACTTGGTGCTGTTAGAATCCTTCATAATTATACCAAACGTGTTGCATTATCCCTTCTGGAAAGAACACAGTGTCCCACAGTGTGAACACAGTGTGATGTTTCACTAACTGGGTTTAATTCGAGCGTTTAAACATTGTGAACACAATATGAATCATCATTCACAATGTGAAACAGAACATTACTACATGAACACTCTGTGAAAAATCACACCACAGTGTGAAACCATCTTCACACTGTTAGATTCGAGCGTTTTAACACAGTCGATTATGTATTGTGGACACACTGGGTGTGGGACACTGTGTTCTTTCCAACAGGACTACTTCAGTATGTGAAGTAAGATTAGTCATGATGTTTAAAATATATAAAATATGTATCACATTGTGAAGCAAAATGTTAGAGTAGATTAAAGAACATATCAACTCTGAGAACTCGGGGAACTTTTTTTTTGGAAGAAATTGTTATCTATTCATCATTTAACTGATGAATTTAAACTTCTGACTTTTACCTCATACCTTATAGTAGAGAAAGATTACAAGGTACTATTCAAATTCCAATAATCTGCACAAATCAGAGATAAATTGACAAACATATTGTCAATATGAGGATGAAACATGAACCGTAACAGTCTTCTGAACTGTGTCACGTTAAGAAACATTTTTTTTTTATCAAGCAAATAAAGAGGCTTTTAAAATTTCTGCAAACAAAACAGACAATTACGAATAAAACAAAGGATTGAAATGAAAAATATTTTTCCTCTCTCAAAAAATAGTAACAATGAATCCCAAAATTAGAAATAAAACAAAATCAACAAACAAAACGTTCGTTTCTGGGACATACCCAATAAAGTATTAAACATTTTGTTTGTGCCTGTGCTGGATACCCAACATTAAACTTTAAAAGTGTATTATGGTGCTTTCGTGCTAAGTCAATTGGATTTCTATGCTACCACTCCGAAGGTTTTTATACGATAATGGCGAAAAAAAAAATCTCAACAGAGTCTGAAAAGGATTTAAGAAAACATGTAGCTAATAAATAGTTAGGTTATTTTTTTTCTTTTGGAGCAAGGGGCGTCACATTTATTCCAGTATAAAGCAAGCTGGATTGTACCTCTCCTCCCAAGCACGTTTTAATTTATCCTCGCTCCTGGGTTGGTGTCTCTCTCTCTGTCTCTGGATCCCGATCAGAACTAAAACACATCCATCCAAGCCCTTCGTTTGCATGTTTTGCATGTTTTATCAGGAGATGGACATCATCGACCGTGGCCGGTGAAAAACCTTGTTTCCTCGAACTCATCCCTGCATCCCTTTTTCTTTTCCTGGTAAAAAGAAAATGACTGAAACATGCAGGGTATAAGTTATTTGAGTTTTTATTCCCTTTAGAGACAGTAATTCTTAGAAACCTTGTTTCTTCGAACTCATCCCTGCATCCAATTTTTTTTTCCTGGTGAAAAGAAACTGAAACACGTATGCCAAGTTGTTTTTTTTTCCCTTTATGATAGCCATTCTTAGAAAATGTTTGCTACTGGTGGGTAAAAACCTTGTTTCTTCGAACTCGTCTCTGCATCCATTTTCTCTTCCCTGGTTAACAAAAGAGAGAATAACTGAGACATGTAGTGTATAAGTTATTTGGGTTTTTATTCCCCTTAGAATAGTAATTCTTAGAAACTGTTTGCTCCTGGTTGGTGAAAACCTTGTTCTTCGAGCTTATCATCTGTATCCATTTTTCTTTTCCTGGTAAAAAGAATAACTGAAAGATATTATAGGGTAAGTTGTTTGGGTTTCTATTCTCTTTATGATAGTAATTCTTAGAAAATTGTGATACTGAATTTACGGAGATGCGTCATGTAGCACACGTAATCCCTTTATCATCTGTATAATGTTGTTTTTTTCCCCACTCAGTGTGTGGTGACTCAAGTATCCCTTCAATTATTCGTAGTGTATGACAACTATTTCTGAGACCATTATCCTTTTTAAGCGTTTGCTTATCAGATGCTTATGATGGCGGTCTCCTGCATCTAGAGTTGCGTAATTTGTTTTTTTTTTGAAGCCACATGCAAGTCTTAAGGTTGAATATGCATAGAATAGCACCTGTTCATCTTCACTTTGTATTATCATGGAACAATGTCGTACGCTTCAGTTAATCACTTACGTGTTTAAACTGTTAGATCCCACCAATATTCAATTAATATACTTTGTTCATTTGACTTTGTGTTACACTTTTGTATGAACAAGAAATGCAGAGATAAACTAAATCAATCAATCAATCAATCAATCAATCAATCAATCAATCAATCAATCAATCAAAAAATAAAAAAAACAATCAAACAAATAAAAAAGGCTAGAGTGCCTTTTCGAATTTAGAGTGTATCAAGTTTGGAATGTTGGGAACCTTAAACTAGAAACGGTTTTTGAAAGCATTTACTCAAAAGATCACCCATGAAACACACACATGACATGAAATGACTTCCAAATAAATAAAGTGAATTTGAAATATGAATAGTTTACCTGCATGCAGGTCATGCCATAACAACATCCCCATAGCCATCAAAACAGCTGTTAATGACTGTGCGTTAGGGATGATTTCTCAGGCATCATTTTTTTTATTTTCATTAAAAATGTCTTGCCTTGAACTAAAGAAGAAGAAGAAGAAGAAGAAGAAGAAATCGTCTGGACTCGTGCTTACACCTCCGGGAAGTATCACGTTACCCCCACCTGCATTCGATCGAATACCTGGCAACGGGACAGAACCGCCAAGAAATATTTTTTTTTTTTTTTTTATGGGACATGGTTACAGGTATACATCATTTCAGTTGAAACAGTGTTAGCAACTGCATTATACGCAGCATGAATTCGTTCATCTATGCAAATAAGATTACGAAAATTTAATAACTGGGGAAGACCGTGACGCGAACAGAACATCTGACAAACAGTAACAAGAAAGCAACTCTAATCTCTTTGTGTTCCTCAAATTTAAGACACGATATCTCACCTATTAAAAAAAAAAAAAACGTTGTTAAGGGCAAGGACGATTACATCTCCCACCATTCGCTGATTCAAAATGCAAAATGATATGAGGTCTATGTACGCTTGCGATAGAGGAAAAACAAATCACTTAAAATCTCAATTCAAACCCTGCTAAACATTGTTAACGTAATGGCAGACGATACAGTTCGATATCCTGTGGGCACAGTCCTGTTAAAGCAATTATGAGCACTGAAAACAAACAAACAAACAAACCAGTATTTATGCTCTAATGAAGGCGGAGGGGGGGGGGGGCTGATCGGTTTCCCATGGAAACAAAGCATGCTTCTCCGGAGGCTTTTTCATGCAACTGACATCACTTTACATAATTTTTTTATCCTCACAAGCATTTCAAATATAAAGCTAAGACTTTAAGTTTATATAAGTTGTCAACCTCTTTCACCACAAGGATGTTAATCTCAAGATAGTGATATTTTGAATAGATAGGCAAGGTTCTGGATAATCTTAGAATTACTACAAGATCCGGGTTTAAAAAAAGATGAAGCCATTGAAAACAAGATTTGCTGTAAGAACAGAATACAACATGATATCCTCGTGTTTACAATTTACGTGGTATTCATAATTGAACGATTTGACACTGCGGACTAAAGTTCTACAGAAACGTCTGTATTCGCAAACTGTAAACATTGAAAGCAAAATCAGATTACTTGGGATTATTACGTTCTCTTCTTTTTTTTTCCTATGATAAGAACAATCTTGTGTCACAAAATATATCAACTTGTCCTAGATATTTCCTATTTCTCCCTCAGGGAAAACGAATTAGAACTGTCATGATTGCGTTCATCATAGTTCTAAAAGAAATTTCTGAGGAAATTGGGCAGGTGCCCAATCATTTACGCACATCCAAGAGGAAAGAAGAGAAAAAAAGGAAGGAAAGAAAGAAAGAAAGAGAAAACCTTTTCAATAGTGGAGATACCGTCTTCATCAGACGCAATTTTAATCTCCGAAATGACTTTGCATGTTAACGGCTTTACGTTACACGAACAATACCCTCGAAATCGCGAAGGAGTAAGAGAAACATGAATCCTGGAGGAAGAGTTGATATTCCCTTCCTTTAAATTCTGGTTCGGTTCAAACTGTGACTGCATTAAATTGCAACGAAGGCGCCAGACGGACAATGGAAGGAGTAACGTAGAGAGGAGAAGGAGAGAGAAAGAGAGAGAGAGAGAGAGAGAGAGAAAGATAGGGAGATAGGGAGAGACGTTTAGAAAGGGACTAACAACCCTGCTGGAAAAAGCAGTGTTCTTTGAGCGTGTGTTTCCAATATGTTCACATCAGTCGACTTTGTGAAAGCGCTCCAATTTGACAGTGTGAAGTCGATTTCTCACACTGTGGTGTGGCTTTTCACAGAGTGTTCACAAATAAGTGTTCTGTTCCATAATTGTGAATTGATGATCCACAATGTGTTCACAATGTAAAAACGCTCGAGTTTAACAATGTGAAGAGATTTCACAGTGTGTTCACACTGTGTTTCACAATTGTATTTCACACTGTGTTACGCTGTGTCCTTTCCAGCTGGGAATTATGTGAGAAAGACAGATTTCACACTGTGTTCACACTGTGTTTCACAATTGTGTTTCACACTGTGAGACGCTGTGTTCTTTCCAGCTGGGAATCATGTGAGAAGGACAGATTTCACACTGTGTTCACACTGTGTTTCACACTGTGAGACGCTGTGTTCTTTCCAGCTTGGAATTATGTGAGAAAGACAGATTTCACACTGTGTTCACACTATGTTTCACAATTGTGTTTCACACTGTGAGACGCTGTGTTCTTTCCAGCTGGGAATCATGTGAGAAAGACAGATTTCACACTGTGTTCACACTGTGTTTCACAATTGTGTTTTACACTGTGAGACGCTGTCTTCTTTCCAGATGGGAATCACGTGAGAAAGACAGATTTCACACTGTGTTCACACTGTGTTTCACAATTGTGTTTTACACTGTGAGACGCTGTCTTCTTTCCAGATGGGAATCACGTGAGAAGGACAGATTTCACACTGTGTTCACACTGTGTTTCACAATTGTGTTTCACACTGTGAGACGCTGTGTTCTTTCCAGCTTGGAATTATGTGAGAAAGACAGATTTCACACTGTGTTCACACTGTGTTTCACAATTGTGTTTCACACTGTGAGACGCTGTGTTCTTTCCAGCTGGGAATCATGTGAGAAAGACAGATTTCACACTGTGTCCACACTGTGTTTCACAATTATGTTTCACACTGTGAGACGCTGTCTTCTTTCCAGATGGGAATCACGTGAGAAAGACAGTTGGAAAAAGGATGAAAGAGATGAAAGGTTCATTGAACTTACACTCTAGATTAATTGGAGAAGAGCGAGAGGCTGAGAAAAAGATTGACGCTGAGAAAGAGAGGGAGAAATCTGCAGCCCGAGGGGTGTCAATTGTTGCAAAAATATGGAGTGCATCGTCGACTAATATTGTGAGATGAGATGATAATGGTCTATATGATGAAATAGTTGAGCTGAGGTGCGAATTTTCAGTTGTTCTGTAAATAACGCGTGCGAGAAGTGCGATGAATTGCATCTTTCGTATTTGCTATTTTTTGACTTGTTTTATCTCGGAACTGTTCATATTCATACAATATATGGTATCACGTACATTCACACACACACACACACACACACACACACACACATATATATATATATATATATATATATATATGTAGTATTTGTATAAATATATGTATATATTCTATATAGATAAACATACATACATATAAATATGCATATACTCATATATATATGTATATATATGAATATATATACTCAGCAAAAAAAGAAAATAAACACTTTTTCAAGTTCATATTTCTCATAGAAAACTTGGCTAAATACTAATGTTTTATATACCATGTTAAAGGTAATTTAATTGGCTATCAACATGGTAGGTCAATAAAAAGGCAAACTTTGCGCATGAGTGGACACATTCATTTTTCTCTTCAAAGCACAAAAGTAAAACTTGCAAAAATGGACAAGTTGTCATTCATGCGTATGTGCTCTTCCATGTAACAATGACAAAAAAAAAGATAATCCAAAAAACAAAAATACAAATCAAGTTTCAAAAATTATTCTATGATATCTATAATGACTTTGAAGTCCGCAAAGATAAAGAAAGGCGAAAAATGATGAAGAAAATTAACAATCTTCTGTCAAATCCAAATTCAAATGGCTGAAAGACGCAATATTAACAAAAATGGTAGAAATTTCAAATGTTATTTCAAATTAAGAAATTTGAATATGATATTTGATACTTCAATTTGTCTTATGAATCCTTAAATTCCTAAATCGCAAGAATGAAATAAAGAAAGTCTGTCCATTTTATCACCTTTGCGGCTTACTCCCCGTGTCTTTTCAAGTTAGATTCGACAGAAAACTCTGATTTTTCCCGTTTAGTTTTCCACTTTGTTGGTGTTTGAGGATATAAAGAGATACAAGGGGACGAAAACTTATTTTTACTATTTCATTCATGTCTCTCATTATGTTAGATTGGTCTTTTGTTATCATTGCTATCTTGAAGGGCGTTTGGAAATTGATGACAAAATGTCAATTTTTTTAAATTTTTGTTTTTGTGTCTTGAAAGACAAAAATCAATGTGTTTACTCATGCATAAATTTCCCTTTGTATTAACCTACAAGGTTGATAACCAATTAAATAATCTTTAATATGGTATATGACACAATGATTTTGATGAAAATCTTCTATAGAAATATGTGCTGGAAAAAGTGTTTACTTTCTTTCTTTTTTGTTCTTTTTTTTGCTGAGTGGTATATACTTACATACCAAAAACAGTGCATCCTTACGGAAAAAAGTGCAAATAAGAAAGGTATAGTTTGTTTTATTGACGACGGGAAACTGACCCTATCTACATCTTAAAACAAAAGGCTGCATTCAAGAGTATATTAATACCGGAGAATCGATGTTAATGAAAAAAAAAACACACACACGCACACACACGCACACACACACACACACACACACACACACACACACTGCTAGATGTCTAAGTTTTCAATGATTTTCGAGGTAATGAACCAATTAACGTGCTGCGAGGGTATCGGCGAAGACCCGAAACGCAAGGAGCTGAGTTGTGTAATTCAATTTCGAGCAGTTTTCCGAATCAAGACGAGCTTGCCCCCGTATCAAGGCAAGGTTTCCATTATTGATTATCCCTAGTTTTAGTTACCAGGGAAACAAACATGTTGCATAGCAGAAGAAAAAAGATGATAAGGCTTATATGAATGAGTAGGCGAAAAAAATAAGATCTCTTTTTCACGATAAAAAACCGGCTGTCATCCGATATTTTGCCGCCACCGTGAAATTCATGTGCATTATATCATATATTTCCACCATGCAAAATACCTTAATGGAGATTTTACCTTGAGGGAAAATAAATTAGAAAAAGTCAAAGAGACAGATAAGCTGTGACTCTTGCAAATTCGGACGAAATATTGAGTTCCGACAGTTTGAATACTTCCAATATGCCAATGGACACAGCAGTCACTCTAATAACTTGTCTTCGAAATAGCCGTCTTGAGACCCCTTCCTCCTAAAAAAATCCAAATAAACAAACAAACAAACAAACGCAACATGTGACAGTGAAATTGTCGTTTGAAGTGTGCGCATAGAGACATCTAAAAAATATCATAAAATCATTTCGTTTATGACGAAATAACAGGCCTAAGGTTTAGTAGAGTTGTCAGGTGACTGTAAAGGTTCCTCGTGTTTCTTTCAAATTACAGTGAAGTAAGTTTATGGTTTATAAGAAATGGGATCGGTGGTGAGAAGTGGCAAAGACCACTTATAACAGACAGGACGTATTTTAAGGAAGTAAAACAAATCGCCCCTCAACAGCGACGGAATGAAGGTTCCGACCCAGCGACATATACTATGTTGACCCAACGACTTTAATGTTCATAAATTCTTGCGAAAATGAAAGGGCCGAATTGTGTTTCCAGATAATTATCGTCTGTTAGGCGCAACATAACAATGAACAGAAAGATTTTTATGCTGTAAAAACTCCCTCCACATACATCGCGGTAAGATAGCTAATGGTACCCAAAAAAGAGGAAAATATTAAATAGATGGTGACTGGTGGGTGGGTACAATACATGCGGATTGTACCGATCGAAGAGTCATTTGGGAGGTTTATGTCCTGATGCATCACAACGTCCTCGATATCGCATTGTAAACCTCGATGTTTTTTTTTTAATTTTATGTGTCAATAGTCGTCAACATCATTCCTATATCAGTTAGTTACAGTATTCTGAGAACACATACCATCATTTTGCTAAGAGAACCTTGCTGAGCATGGGTGCTATGCCAGAAGTAGAGGTAAATACTAGTACTCCGAAGACTTGTGCCGCTCAAAGGGATGATATGGTTTCGCTTGAGATGGGGCTTCAGGTTTACAACTTTTTTTGATGATGATTTCTTGAGATGAGAAACCTCTTGTGAGTATGAAAGGGCATATGATTCTAGGAGAAATTCAAAGTTTATTTGATGAAATTAAGTTTTTACATAGCTGAGACATTCAAACAAAGCGATCCTAATAACAGGTGGGACCCACATTTGATTAGGATCGCTTTGTTGTACTTTGTTTTTGGCTATCTTATCCATTTCAAAACCGATATTCATCAAATAAACTTCCTCTTAGAATTAATGCCCTTTAACACTTTATAAAGTGGTTTCTAAGTATGTTACCAAAAAAGTTAAAAGCTGAGTCCTCATCTAAATCAATACTATACCATGCCTTTAAATAGCCAACGTGACTTTTGAACTTTTGAAGTAATCGATCGTCTGGTATTTGAACATTGGATAGACTGCAGAAATGTATTCTATCGATTGCGGTGACCCTATCATCGTTTCGTCCTTTGGTATGGCTTGGTCACTTTGTTTTCACATGAAAATTTCTTCTCGTCAGAGCACATAACGACATCTTTATGTTCATAACAGTATGCCTTACTTTCACTTAGTCACGCATATCCAATCATCACGTGGTATAGTTGAATAACTCATTTGATATAACATGTTATTCATTATCAAATCATTACACAATGGACGCACAGAGAGTAGTGAATACCAAATCAAAATTTGATCGATGGTGGAGAAGGACATCTGCCGTTAGCTTACAGAACTGTTGTCGCTTGTCACGTTGCGTCGATATCCTGAGAATAACAAACATAGATGCTATCACGAACGCAATTGTAATCTATGCCGTGTCCTTGCGATAAGAAACTATTGGAAAGTATACAGAGATGATCTAGTTCTCTTTTCTACTGAAATCTTACTTTTACGTTATGCTTCCTCTTTCTTTCTCCGTCTCTTTAAAGAAAAAAAAAACCTGACGAATCTTCGCAAAGTTATTACACACACGCATATATATATATTTATATATATATATATATATATATATATATATATTAAATATATGTGTATTCATATATCTAAGAAGATAATTATGATTTTTTAATGGAAACAATAATTCCACTTTCTCTCAAGAATTCCGTTGAGAAAAAGCATGATGACTGTCATTGATGCAGTCAGAACTCATAGTAAAATATTCAAAAATGTAGGGAAGAAAAAAAAAGTTCTTTGGCATTTTCTTTATTTTGTTTCAAATATATGCGTGTTTGTGTCATCATTGATTCCTGTTTAACAGACAATTTCACCAAAATGTGAACTGATAATTCTTAAAAGAATAATACTTGCCATGCAGGGGGGGGGGGGGGGGGGGGGAGGGGGCTTTATAGCCTCTTAGTTCTGACAGAATTGCCAGTATTATGATTATTAGCATTTCATAAAAAAATGAATCATAGAATTTAGGTAGAATTCTCCTGAGGAGGAGGAGGGGGAGGGAGGGAGGCGAAAATGGGGATGGTGTCACTATTCCTATGTTCTCCTTCAGTTTCCCCACTATGTTTTTGTTTGAGATATAAAGAGAAATAATAGAATGGAAACTTTATTTCTTCCATTTCATGCATGTCTCTCATTGCGTTAAATTGATCTTTTGTTATCATTGCTATCTAGAAGGGCATTTGCAAATGAATTTCAATATGTCAATTTCTGCAATTCTTACTTTTCTGCCTTGGAGGGCAAATACAAAAGTGTTCACTCATGCGTAAGGTTGCCCATTGTATAAACCTACCAGGTTGATAGACAATTTAATAACCTTTAATATGGTATATGATACAATGATTTTTATCAAACTCTTCTATGAAAAAAGAAGTGTTTACTTTCTATTTTTGCTGAGCATACTCACACACACACACACACACATATATATATATATATATATATAATTATATTCTAAGCAACTTATATCTGTAAACGAGCGCGCAGTGATGAGTCCGATTCATCGGAATGAATAGTATAAAATTGAATTTCTTACTCAAAGTTTTCCATGCATCCCTGATCCTTAGTGTATGAACACTATAACGGAAGCTTCCTGGTTATCATAAGTCAATCATTTTTTTCCATTTTAGTGGGAATTACTCTCTAATTCCATTACGAGTAGGGTAGAGAGAGAAGGGAGAGAGAGAGAGAGAGAGAGAGAGAGAGAGAGAGGGAGAGAGGAAGGGAGAGAGGGAAGGACTCTGACGTGTTTTCTTATTCTTTCCTTCAATCTGTACACGTATATCTCAATTATTTTCAGATGTACACTGCATGTTTTATTGCCTTGAAAAAACAGAAGAAGAAGAAATGACTGTATTTCATTATACAATGCAGAAAATTTCTAATAAATAAATTTGAATTGAATTGAGTTGGATTGAATTGGATTGAATTGGATTGGATTGAATTGAATTGAATTGAATTGAACTGAATTGAGAGAAGGACTTTCCATTAGACCCTAGCATGTTTATACAGATCCACTGAAATTCATGAATGGGAATTCGATGAATGGTGTACTCTCGTTGACTTCATTGTCTTGTTAAATACGTTGCATGTTTTGTTGGTTGCAGGTCATTGTTCCGAAAATTCGTAATGTCGAAAATGAAAAAGGTTCGTTATTCAGAAAGTTTCTTTAATCCGAAAAAAATGGTTGTTATTCATAGTGTTCGTTAATACGAAAATGAAAAAAAAATCATTGTCCCGAAGTTTTGTTAATCCGAAAACGATCTGATTTTCGTAATTCCGAAGGCTTATTGGTGATACGCACGATTCGGACCGGATTTCACCGTCTTTTGAGTGGTGTATTTTGTCAGTTGCAGTTCGTTATCGCGAATGTTCGTAATTCCGAACATGAAAGATTTGTTATTCCGAACGTTCGTAAATGGGAAAATGAAATATGGTTCGTAAAGGTTTGTTAGTACGCATTTTTTCTTCCATTTTCGGATTAACGAACCTTCGGAATTACTAACGTTACATGTATTTCGCTTTCGGATTTGACGACCCTTCGGAATATCGATTCTTATATATTCTCGGATTAACCAACCTTCGGAATAACGAACCTTATTTCATTTTCAGACTAACAAACATTCTGAATAACGAGCCTTCGGAATAGTAACACCACAAAGGTTCGGATTAACAAAACCCTAATTCTTTTTCGGATTAAGAACATCCAGGTATACGTATTTTGTGTTTCTCGGAATAATGAACCTTCGGAATAACGAGCATCACCAGATGTGTCTGACAAAACAAGAAAAAAATAAAACTGGTGATACATGTCGCAGACACCCAAGCAACTGTAGATAGGTGTGCGTTCTGAGACATGTTATAATGAAACAAATATATTTAGGTGTAAACGAAAAATTGTTTCACTAGGCTATGAGTGAATCTGATTAGCTGTCTGTTCCATGTGGGGTCAATAGTGAGTTAAAACTCATACTTCAGTCAGGCACAGGCGCAGAAAACTGCTACTTTGGGGTTATCCGCCCGAGCGCCGAGCAAGTGTGCCCGCTACAATCGATTCTCGTAGTTTCCGCGAACAGTCGGTTCCATTGATATCGTCTGTGTACCAGGCGCCCGTTACTGCTTATTTACTGATTTGCAGTGCACTAAGTACTGTATGCAAGACAAATTGCCAAAACACGATAGTATGTATGTGTATACTGCACTGTATCACCATAATTATATCGAAATACAGCATGCATCAGGCACATCCAGAGCCACACGCTCTCACCAACAAACACCATGCGCTATATAGGTCTCTCCACACTGACCATAGCTCATTTATAAATCAAGAAATAGGCTAGTGAGATTGAGAATGAAGTAGGAGTCATTGGGATTACCTTGCTGTTACGATGTTACGCTGTTCTGCTTCCTTTGCAGAATCATCTGCAATTAACTCTGATAACTCATGTTTAACTATATGTGCTCTCTTGTATAACTCTGTCTCTCTGGAATCTAATCTAAAACTGCAATACCTATCGCATAGCCCCTGCCTCTGTGCTTTGCCCATGGTCAGTTCAAGACCAGGGAGGTAAGAGGTAGGCCCCACAGAGAGCCTGGCCGCACTTTCACAACACTTTCCTTGTTTTAAACTGCTGCCCTATGTTTACTCAGCAGAGATAAGAACCCAACCTGCCGGGGAGAGTACCACAGAGAAGAGAGAGGGGGAAAGAGATGATGCGTTGAGAGATGGAAGGTGGCTGTGCTGGGGGAGAGAAAGGGAAAGAAGCCACGATAGGAGATGAGAGAGGAGAAGGGAGAGAGGAAGGTCTGATAGGAAGGAGTATATTTCTGTTACACTAGCTAACACCTGTTGCACAAGGCTAAAAAGAGGGCAAACCGGTGGTCATTCAAAAAACATTTACCTAATTATGTATTCCGACCAGAATTACGCCAGATGTCAAGGTTTTATTCCCCTAGAAATGATTATTGTGCAAGATTAGGTATTTGGCTTACTACAGAGGAAATATCAGAAAAGTGTCAAGGTTAGAATTTTCGTACGAAATTAATATCGATTAGGTGTCTTCATCACCTAAATTTTCTCCATGCCTTTTACACTACGAGCATCGCGTGGCATGATGGGTATTGTCATTATAATATTCATGATAGCAGAAATCGGCGCTTTTCGACAGGCGCAGTTTTCTGCGCCTGTGCCTGACTGTACTTGGTAAAGTTAAAAGATAATCTTAGATTTTCTAAAGGTGACTTTCAAACCAGACACTGATAAATTTTACACATGTGTTTAATTGTACACACTTTATACGGTTAACCAAAGGTGTATTGGACTATCAGAAATTACCAAAAATGTCCCAATATTATTGTAATCCATTCATCACTTTGACTTTCTAATAATTTTGGTAAAAACAGTACAAGGCAGTTTTGAATTCCAGTTTGCGCACGAGCAGAAATAAGGTTATTTTTGCTATGGCAGGCGTGTTGGTCTTTAATTGAATTCACTGAGATAATCATCTGTGATGTAATGATCATTCCTGACATCCTTATTAATGGCGCTTGCCAACGCATCCACCTGACAGTCAGCTTTGTATTTGGCAATATCAACATAAAAAGTTTGTTGGCTGCTTCCTCTATTTCATTGACTGACCCTTCTGTTCACCATGATCTATAAGCAAGTTCATACTTTGTTTGAGCATGAATTTCACAAATTATCATGTCAGCCTGTTATGCATCATGTCGTTTTGAGTGAAGAAGTACGAGTGAAGGAGTACCTAACCAACTGAGATGAATTATTTTCATTAAAAAAGCATATCACTATGTTCAGGATTGCTTTACGAACAGAGTTCAAGAGTGACATTCTTTAAAAGAGAAATGGGAACAATGGCCATGTCAACCATCTAACTCTTATCATCCTCCGCTTTTATCATTTTGTTTTACGATTTTTTTTTCTGATCCTCTTTGAAATTTAGCGTGGTCTTCTCCACAACGAGCATATTAGATTAAAATCATCCTACGACGACGACCGTTGTTCGATTCTGCTTTTCTTCATAGTAAACACGGAGATCCTTTTCACTTATGTGAAACATCCATCAGGACTTCAGCTTGACATCTAAACGTCGATTTGAGAAATAAAGAGGAAGAGAGGGATAGATAGATAGATAAATAGATAGATAGATAGAGAAAGATAGATAGATAGATAGATAGATAGATAGATAGAGAGAGAGAGAGAGAGAGAGAGAGAGAGAGAGAGAGAGAGAGATAGACGGGGGAAGAGAGAATCGTTTCGCATCGCTCGTATGCATCACATCGTTTGTTGCGAAGGCATCTTTAAAGTCATGAATCGTTCAACGTAACAGAATTCCTGGATTCTGTATCGCCACTCATCATCGTTATAACGGTGACAAATCATTATCGGTCGCGCGAGTCGTTCAGTCAAGAGGTATTGATGCCGGCTTGAAAACTAATCAATCATATCCGCCCCGGTATGAGTGCTCATTGACATTGCACACGTTCAGCAGCATAATATCCTGAATCCATGCCCCGAGGAAATCAGAAATCTTACCGGTAGACCTCACGGAAAAATCCACGCGTTTCATCATAACAGTTTGTATGGATGACATCCAATTAAACAATTTGCATCTACAGCGGCATTCAGGAGTGACAAAATATGAATATGAATTCAAGACGACATAATAACGACATTGACGCGGAACATGTGAAAAACACTTGCTCGCATATGCAAGCCATTCACACCACCTAATATTATTTGTGAGCTTGTTACGCACATACAGAACATCCCCAGGCAAGCATTGTACCTTTTCAACTGGTGGCGTTGCGGTTGATATCTATCATAAGAAAGTGGGAGGGGTGGAGATAGGAAAAGTCCCAAAGACTTTTCTACTTGACGCTGAATGTAATGATATAATAACATATGCGTCAACCATAACCTCAACACAGACGCAGTGTCTAACCTTTTACTTAATTCGCCTCTATATAACACTCAGAGTAATGAAAGCAAAATATGACACGAATCGATACACTGTGATTTCATGGAGGAAATTCTGTACCGGTGTATGCATCGTTGAACTAAATAAAAGGGAAGAAACCGAAGAGAGGGGGCAAATAAAAAAACAAATCCTCGAGTTTCATCAAATTCTTGTCCTCCTATGTCTGTATCAATCATGTGGATGGCGGCAAGAGATCATAAGGGCGAGCAAATACATGCATGTGGATCATTTCAAAATATCATATCCCCTCCTTGTACATCAGTCGTTTGCCGCCGCCACATGTTCCGTTGCTATGGTGATATGCAAGCACCTGGAAGTCAAGGACGAATGACGAATGTTTTGGATGTTAGAAGAAAGCTTCCTGTTTACAGTATTACGGGAGATCGAGGAAATTAAAAAACAAGCAAATCCACCTGACGTAGATTAAGATTATTGTATCTGTCTTTGACCTTTGACCTGCAAACACGCGTGGGTATTCACAGAGATATGACGGGAGTAAGTCGCATGAGAAGAAAGTTTGATTAAATAGCAACCGCAATTTAAATCCAGCAGAATTTTCCGCAGGCAATCGGAGTCTGCCAATTATAGTAACATTAACCAGAGATGACATGGACCTTTGAATTACACCTGCTGGACAGCAATTCTCGATAGCTGCACATGAGCAAAATGATAGTCTGATAGTCTGCAGAGCTCGAGGTGAATTTCAACAAACAAACAACGGGCTATTCTGGCGATGCGTGCGTTATGAAACGAGCTCTGCACGAATACCTGAAGGATTGCTAAGGGTAATGTTATCTTTTTATTTAGTTTAGATATCATGTATTGTAAATTTCTCGCTTTGCCTTGAGTATTTTGGAGTTGACGAATCATTATTACACAGACTTTACATTGCAATTATCGTTGTCATATTTGCTATGTAATTGTTATGACTATTAGTCTTTTCACTATGAATTCCGTGTCACTATCTGGAGTAATATACACTTACACATTTACACACACACAAGTACACACACACACACATATATATATATATATATATATATATGTATATATATACATATATATATACACACACATACATATATATGTATATATATATATATATATATATATATATATATATATATATATATATATATATATATCAGAATTATAGACTTACATACACGTATCATTTTTAACATACCGGCACAGAACTTCAGAACTGCATCTATATTTCACTAGTATTAATACATGTAATGCCATGTGGGGATAAAATTGCCTGTTATTCTCTTGTAAAATAAATATTGTTGTTTTCCACAGATCTCAAAACATTATCCGTGTTCTAAAGCCTCTACTAGGAGAAAAAAAAAGAAATCGTGGTCGAGATGGAGATATTGACCGACATTCCGCGATAAAGATTTTTTTTTAAATCTCATGACGAGTTCTGAATAGTCACTGCCAGCCTAGCGAATCAATTCAAATTTTAAGGGAATATTTGGCCTCCGAGTCTTTGCATGTTGACATAAGACGAGCGCTCTCCATTTTATTATCATGTTTTCCCCTTACTAACATGGTTATGATGAAATTTCAATATCACAATTTAGAGGGATTACGTTGAATTTCCGGAGATTAATTTCTTGTCGAGTGAGCTGTCTTCCTAGCGGGTATTTTGTGAGGAAGACATCTACGTTCTTTCCTAGCACGCCAACACTATTAAAAGTTGCTGCTATCGTCTGCTTTATTGCTTTTACTCCTGGCATGTAAAACAGGAAAAGTAAACAACTTTTTTTTTCTCTCTCCTTTTCCTGGAGCATGCGGTGTTTCCCCCTGTGTTTTGTAATAGTTTGAAATTAATATTTTAACGTTCAAATTGTGAATCTTTCACATTATCCATAGTGTACAGTACAGTTATGACATAATCACACAGTAACTCTTTGAACCTTCACTCCACAAAGTTTGTATATATATATATATATATATATATATATATATATGTGTGTGTGTATATAGGCCTATAAATGTATATGTGATAAAAGCCTAAAATGGTATCAATGTATATATATATATATATATATATATATATATGGAGTGTTAGAGAAGTTGTTTTATAATATTATATATGTAGAGGCCTCTAAATGTATGTATATGTATTGTATATGTATATAATATATATAATGTGTGTGTGTGTGTGTGCGTGTTTGTAGGTGTATGTTTGTGTGTTTGATGTTAAAATGTACATCAACTCCGCTCTCAGTCAAGCATATTTTGTTTTTATACAATAGTCAATGTGATCTGACCGGTCGGATGAAATCTTCGGTTATTAACTGCAGACGATGTGAAACTATGATAGCTCCATCCTTGAGGGACTTGAAGACGCCTGCGATGAACTTCCCCAAAATTGATTTCTTACCTGAATAAATGATGGCGCAAAGACTCCCAACCCGTTCCTCCTTAGATATTAAAAACATGGATTTCTCATTCTCTTTCAGAACTTATCATCTTGGACAATTTGGGCCATTGTATGTCGCGCTGTATCATGGTGTAAAAAAAAGAAGTAATAAATACAAGTGCTGAAATTTCCACCGGTCAATGACATGGTGTAAATTGATGTAGTCCGAAAATTGATTTAACGGGTGTGGCTCTATTGCTGTTGGTGACGTAGAAGAACAATTGTCTCCCTAGCAACCAGGGATGCCATGGCAACCCTATCGTGCATTTGCATGTATTAAGTAAATAATTACCTCTCCTGCTCTCATTTCTAAAGAGAGTTGGGATCGATAGCTGGGTACTTGTCAAATTGTTGAGGTAGGGTGGAAGTAGGGTAGGGTTGGGGTCTGTATATATTCAGGGTTATGCAAAGGAAATGTGTATGTGTGTGTGTGTGTGTGTGTGTGTGTCTGTCTGTCTGTCTGTATGTGTGTGTGGGTATGTGTGTGAGTGTGTGTATGTGTGTGTGTGTGTATGGGGGAGGGGGAGGTATGGTTGGATTTAGCCCTGTGTTGCATAAATGTGTTTCAGGAGGTTGACTTCATTCCACACACTGTTCAAGAAGTACATAATATGCCATCCTGAGAAAAATGTGAGTGAGAAGATATAGTTCAAAACCTTTCCCATATTTGACACTACTTAGTAACGTTAATAAGTAAATTCAACAATCAGTAAAAGTATTGGCATTTCAAGGTTCTATTTTTTTGTTTCTTTATGTTTTTTAACGAATAGATCAGTCGATGTCACCCATGCACATTTTGGATGACGTCAATATCATGATGTCATCCAATAGTTTGTTAACCTCAATTTACAGAATAAACAGAATAAATCAATATTTTGTTGCAAAAGACACAAACGTGACCGCTTATTTCATAGCTTATCTAATTTGCATGTGTGAAGGTGACGTATATCCCTGTTTCATAAAAAAACCAAAGTTTAAAAATTCCTGTCTCGTTTTAATCTTCACTTTTTGTTAAAACTTAAACAGAAAACGACAAATTCAATGACAATGTGATCAATGCAATGCGTTTCGGGACACGAAAAAGTAACAACATAGGAAGAAAACTGGATGAGAACGAGGGAATTTGGTTTGATTTTACGAACTCACACAAAAATTAAGCAGATGTCTTTTTTTTTCAATTTTTTCAACAATTGAAGGCGATGGCATGATTGATAGCAATTTCTGAAATATCTCATAATTAGCACAACTCAAAAATAAACAGGTAATGCGAATCAATTTTTGTAATTGACTAGTAATTTCCATACGACTAGCATCAAGACTATATCATGATACTAAATTATGCTAATTTGATATGTGTTATGTGATAATCAAATATGAGAAACTGCCCGAAGCTCATGGTCGCGTACTATATCAACACAATTGAATTTTTGATGGCAGTTGCTGCTTTGGTGAAAGCACTGTTCCCTCAGAGAACTTTGTTAATATCGTATTTCCGAGCTTTGGCGTGTATACGCATTAATGCATTTAATGATATGGAATATTCATGAAGTTATGATTACAAATATCCCATAATGTTTCCTATTATTTTCTTTATTATTTGACAGCTTTGATCGCAAGTGTGTCAACTTTACAAGAATGGAATTAATTTGTTTTGCTATCAAATTTTTCATCGTAATAGGTGTTTGGGTGTGGGCGTATACACGTATAAATGAAAATATAAACACATTTTAATTCATAGTCGAAAACAGCCTTTTCACCATCTGTCCCTGTGCTAAAATGATGTTTAATGAGACTCAATGTATTCTGAAATATAGGAAAGAGAGAGAGAGAGAAAACCCCAAAAGACAGATTGAAGTTGAAAGAAGGAAGAGACTGCTGTTGTTGTTTTTTCTTTTTGCTATCGAATATCAATTCTTTTTTTTTTTGATCTACAGAAACAACAACAAAAGACGTCTATCAGAAATATCTTCTGGCTGCTGTCAAGTAAGTTTGCAGAAGATGTGGAAGAGATGAAATTACTGAGTTGGCACCTGTTTTTAGTCAGTTGCTAATGAATGTCAAATGTTTGGTATAAATGGCATAATCACATCCCCTTTGCAAGGCCGATAAGAATCAGCTGGAATAGCTCCGTAACCAGGCTGTATAGTGGACGGCAAGTCATTAACACCTGTTACAACACCACTCATGGTCTCAACTTGTCATCATGCTTTCGTAAGGCACAGGATTATGCATAACTGTGACTTAATGTTACTTGTGACATTCTCTCTGAAGTAAAATCATGTCACAAGTCAATATAAACCAAAAATAGATGATGACTCAATACACAATGTGGATGAGATCGTGGCGTTATAATTCCCAAAGTCGGACTTACATTGACATGACTTAAGTCTACACATATGACATTTACGTGAAAGGAAAGGAGAAGAAGCATATTATATTTTTCCTCGATGATCCAATCATCATAATTACGATATTTCTGTTAACGGAGGTCACAACGAGTTCATTTACTGACGAAGCTGATAATGTCCAGATTGTCCTATTTAGATCTCATAACTCATGCAACAATGTGTGTCTATAGATACTTAAAGTTCATTGCATTTGTGGAACATAGGCGCAAAATGCTAAGCAGGGAAACGAAGACTTTCTGAAACTTGATTAGTAAAGAGTCATCTTGAGATATCTCTATTTCTACTCCAGAAAGAAAGAGAGAGGTGGATGAAAAGAGAAAGATATGAAACTCAATGGTAATACTCGATATGTGTAGGACGTTGTTTATAATACAATTATGAGATATACATCTACTCATATGAGGAAAGTCATATGTACATGGCTAAAAAGAAAGAAAGTTAAAAAAAGGACAAAATCGCGGGGTTGGGAAGATAGTGCAGTTGGCTTCAAGGCAAATGACCAGACTATAACAAATACATACTGAGCGATACTCTTCGCATTCATTCGCATTCATTTCCGGCACATGCGATACTTGTGGGTAGCGATCACTAGCGCGCTGCTCCGATTTATTCCGAGGCAGTGGCGTCCGTCGAGCGACAACAGCTAACCACGAACCGCCACCAATCCCGCTCACCTGCCAGGTGAACTGGTAGTATCGGCGTTTAGGCGGGAATACATTGTTCTAGATTGCCTCGGATGAGAAGGGTATCTCGTCCCCGCATCTGACACAGTGTGGACTGTCGAGCGCAGTGGCGACGATCATCTTGCGCGGGAGCGTCAATCGTTCACGGACACGGCTAATAGCGGGTTTCATGTTCCTTCTCTGCTTTCGACTTTAAAGGTTACGTCAACCATGGCAAATCATTACGTGCATCTACCGAGCGTGCGTACGTGAGCGTGAACATGGAAACATAAACCACAAAACAACAACAGAAACAAACTATCGGAATTCGAAAGTCTCCAAAACTGATGGGTAGCTCTTGTTAAGGTCTAAACTCTTCGCTCAGAATGTTTGCTGCCACAATACTCTACTACTCCCGGGAGGAAATATCGACCAGAAATTTTACCAGATCCGGCATAGAGTGAGCGACATACCGGTATATTAGCGCGGGAAGCGAATTCGCCGGTCGCCACCCTCACACCTTCTTCACCTCCGACCCAACCCGAAGTCACCGCGTAAATAACCCAGAAGCCCCGTCTCGGGTTCCCTGCACATCGCATCTCCCTATCCCGAGGTTAATTCCTCCGTCGCGCTGAGATGATGTTGACATACCATGATACTCAATATCTTTACATCCTCTTCCTCATATTCCTCCTCCTCCTCCTCCTCCTCCTCCTCCTCCTTCTCCTCCTCCTCCTCCTTCTTCTTCTTCTTCCTCGCAGGTGCGGGCTTGCATGTATAATCACTCACATGACAGTGTTGGTATATAGCGGTAAGGCGGGAGACTAGCAGACGACACCTAACACTCATCTGGCGTTATTCGTATCCCAGGAACTTGGATATCCAAAGACCATGATTTGAATATTGCTCCCGGTTGCTCCCGCTCAAGTTCGCGATTGAGGCCGTACGAAAAAGAAAGACCAGGTAGATTCTAACCTTCATTGTCGCCAAGGGCCGACATATTACATGTCATGACGTGAGAAGACATAAGAAGGGCTGTCTTTTCACCTTAACAGACAAGGGAGAATAAGGAAACATAACTTGAGAAAAGATAAAAGATATGCCGCGCATTACAACAAAATCCTTAACGCCGGAATAATCAGCATAGATGATAAAAAAAAAATGGCACCGGCGCAGACATCTTTAAAACAAAACTTACACTGATTGATGAGGCCGATCAATAAATCCTTGCCTATATTTTCCAGCAATGACGAATATCGAGCAATGAATACGTTTGGATTGTACTCGAGAGGTATGGTATCAATATTTACGTAGCAATTGTAAATCTTTCCAGGATGGCCCCTTAAGATTCGAATGGGGGGGGGGGATTTAAAGATGAAACAATGCAACTTGTCAGTCGCTGCATGTATTTTTTCTTGACATATCTAGGAAAAAAACCAAACCAACAAAGCCTGTGATCTTTAGTCTTATGTGTGCAGTACTGGCGTGTGCGTGAGCAGCCAACTGCTTAGACTGGTCAGAGGGTGCCATCTCAAATTTTATTCTTGAAATTACCAACTCAAGGCGCAGAAAACAAAATATTTGTTTCCAGGTACGTGAAGTTGACAATTCGTCTGACCCATCACCAAGTTTGTTTATCCGCCCTTTTCTTCTTCATGTGGAAACCATTTTTGGTTTCCATTTGTGGAAAAAAAATGAATAAAGGAAGCCAGTTTGAATCCTCTGGATGACTTGTCATCAGAACTTTAGAGGAAAGGAAATCACTTAACGGTATGTGGCAGGGTTTGCTTTTGCAGCAGAAGTCCTTGGTAAAGGTATATTATTCCTCGAAGCAGACGCAATTCAGACACAAACATTTTACGCAATTCTGGTGTTTTCGTCTCTTCCTCTCGTACCATCCCTCCCTCCCCCCTCTCTCCCTTTCCAGATGTAAGAAAGACTTCTATGCATCACACGAACTTCCTTTTCTTCTGTCTTAGCTTTTGACCAAAGTTATCACAACAACCTTCTTTGGCCATGTCCGTCCAGACGAGGGGAAAAGGATGTTGCCGATAACTTTGTTATCCTTGAGGTTATCGAGAGGAGAAAACGGGGAAAACAATGAAACCTCAAGATAGCTATTTGCGCGGAGTTACGTCTGACCACGGTAAATGAGAGGATGGAGAGCAAGAGAAAGATTTTTTTTCTCCTCCCTCTCTCCCTCCCTCCCTCCCTCCCTCCCTCCCTCCCTCCCTCCCTCCCTCCCTCCCCCCTCCTTTCTCCCCATCCTTCTCCCTCTTCCTCCCCCTTCCCCCTTCCCCCTCTCCCCTCTCTTTCCGAAACTTCCAAATGCTGGAGAGGGGGTAACGGGTGAAGTCAAAATGCCGGCGAGTTCGCAGCGACTGGGGGGACAGCAGCAGAAGTAGGGAAAGAGGCCAACTAGAATTCGAGACGGCCCCTCTTAACTTTGCAGCCCCGACGTTGTTGCAGTGAGTGGCGGCAGAGTTTAATTACACGTCACTTGCGTCCGTCTGTCCGGACTTCCTTGATCTCTCCCGTGAGTTTTTATTAAAACGAAAATTGGAACATTCAACAATGACCGGCCAGGAGGGTTAAAGATTTTGGAGGAGCTTTGACTCTAGAGGGTCAGCGCAAGTTGATTTTGAACTCTCATTTGTGTGTGTGTGTGTGAGTGTGTGTGTGTAAGGTAGAAGTATTTCAGTCAAGTCATCTACAAAGATGTGACACCGGGCAATGCTGTCACCTCATGTCCACTATCTTAATTGAATGTAGATAGGACTTTTGGACAAATAGCTTGCTTTTTTGTTTGTTTGTTTGATTGATTTTTGGTAGGAAATGGTCAACTTTTCTGTCAAATTTGTCACATCTGACAGTTTCTTTTCTAGTTTTTTTCCTTGGAGGGGGGATTTCGGTAGGAAATAATCAACTTTTCTTTCAAATCTGTCATATTTGACAGTTGCTTTTCTTTTTTATTTTCATCTCCCACATTTTGTGATGCTTTCTTTCACACTTCTCATAAATTATTTTGCTTTTTCCGCCAAACCTGTGGAAACCGGCTTTTGGGAAAGCAAATATCTAACATAATACAAAAGTATGTATGTATGTATGTAAGCCGCACGCATATAAAATGTACAAATAAATAAATGAATATATAAATGAATGTATGCATGTTTGTATGTATGTATCTATGTATGTAAATACTTATATATAGATATAAAATACAAATATGAAGAAATGATTTATCCTGATATCCATAAATGTTATTTGGGGTGCAAAAATAGTCATCATTAAAGAGAAAAAAAAAGGATGGGACACTCCAACTAGGACACTCTCAAGACAACGGGCAGATTCCAATGTTAAAGGAGAACTCCGGATGATTTTCAGACTTTTGCATTTGAACATCTATAAATTGGTTATAGTGGGTACAGAGTTACAGAATGTAATTATAGTGATTGGGAAAAGGAATAAGAATAATTTCAAAATGGATGACAAATCACAGTGGACAAGGATGATGACAAAGCAGCTTCACCATTATTATGAGAATGTAGGATTGGCTGTTCATAGAAGCAGAACTAAGAAGAAAGCATGCATGAATTCTACAAAGGTGAAGTTGTTATGCAAGTGGTATTGCCATGGAATTACATTGCTTTATGACAGGACATTGTTTCATGGCTACATCCTCGTTCAGTGTAATTTGTTTTGTGTTTTTCAGATATTAGTTTCTCCACAATAAATTCCACAAATTTATCTGTGGCACTATCAATTTATGTGCAACATAGTGCAATATTAGGAAAATCGTCTGGAATTCCCCCATAATTATCAGGGGAGAGGGGGTCCATCATAAAAATATTACATCACAACTGCAAATCTTGGCAGAAAAGAAAAATAATCCCCTTCCTAAGTTGTCATTACGCTACACGTAATTCTTTTTAGAGCCGGGATAACGACGTATATGTTTTCAGTTTCAGAAATTCACTGTCATCTACGTCAATTGGATTATCGTCGCCGACATGGCCAGGAGCTATTTCACAGCCTTTGGTAAGATGTAGTGGCGATCTTTGTTCATCGTTACAGTTGCTCTGATATAACGCACACACACCAGGTTCGGCCTCCCGAGACTCTAAAAGAGAAGAAGAAGGAGAAAAGGACAAAAGTAATATGCATTCAAGACGGCCATTGACTTGTCATTTATTCATGTCAATTTTCAACAAGAAAGTGTATAAAACACATCTAGCAAAAAAAAAAAAAAAATTCTGCACATATCAAAATGTAATAATAGATGCACAGCATGTTATTGTAGAGCAACACTCTAAAAATGAAGTGGTAAATCAACCTTTAAAAGGATGGTATAGTATTGGTGGAGATGAGGACTGGGTTTTTTTTTTGCGAGATATACCAAGAAACCACTTTTGAAATAGTACAGAGCATGCCATTCAAAGAGGAATTCAAAGCTTATTTGATGACAATTGGTTTTGGAATGGCTGAGTCATCCAAAAACAAAGTAAAATAAAGCGATCATAAGATTTGTGACCCAACTTTATTAGGGTTGCTCTGTTTTGGGTATCTCAGCCATTTCGAAACCAATTTTCATCAAATAAACTTTGAATTCCTCTTAGAATGGTATGCTCTGTACTATTTCCAAAGTGGTTTCTTGGTATCTCGCAAAATTCCTCTTGGAATAGAATGCTCTTTCATATTTCATAAGAGGTTTCTCATTATCTCAGCAGAAACGTTAGAAACCTGAAGTAGGTCTCAACCAAAACTATATACATTCCCTTTAATATGTTGTCACTCCTCCAACCTTTTGCCAAATGTTAAATTTAACACTCAAAATGTTGGATTTATCATTTTATCATACTTAGCTTAAAAATGAAATGGTAAATCCAACATTTTAAGTGTTAAGTTTAACATTTTACGAAAGGTTTGAGGAATAGCAATATTTAAAATGTTGATTCACCATTTAAATTTTAAAATGAAAGATCCATGATATTTACTAATTAGTGCCTGAATATGGAGGAAAAGCTGAGATAGAACCGCAGTAGAATATGAAATCCTCTTTCTTTATGTATATCTTCGAAATGCCATAGTCTGGTATTACCAACTCTTACAGTGACGAAACACAGGAAAATTATATTGCATTAGACCACATTGTGTTTGTAAGAATGCTCCACCATGATTTCGGAGGGAAGACCTTCTGAGTATGGTAATTTCATATCGCTCTTCCGTTATTCCAAAATTGCTACTCAGGCAGGCTACGGAAGCAATTTTAACGGATGACATTTTTCTTCTCTTCAAACCCCTCTGAAACGATATTGTGAATGCTATATCGAAAAGGTCGAGTCTCTCACGTACATGCTTAACACTTTTAGTACCACTTGCAAACTGCTGGTGTGTAATATACCCCTGGAGTTTTGATAACCTGGTCGCCGGAGGGTTAATCCCCCTTCACACACGACCCCCACCCACCTGCACTTACAATCTTGAATCTTGAATCTATTGTGAACTCAGAATCCTTGCCAACTTCCGAAAGTATATACGTACATGTATTTCTTTTGTTTGTGAATAGTGTATTCTAGCGCGCATGGCTGCGACTGTCCCCTTAATGTCAAGTCATAATAGATAATCTGTGTTTTCAGTATACGCTCACTCTACCTGCAAAAATTGTGAATCTGTAATGACTATTTTGACTTGTCAAAATTTACATCCGCCCCTGCAAAAGGTGTTGACACAGACGAGAGAAAATTACCATCGAACTGAGAAGCGAGTCGCTCGCTTATTATTTTAACCCCGTCTTCATTTTTTACGGATTCCAGCAAATTGAATTGTCTGCCAAGAATGGAATAAATTTTCACGTCAATTAGATGGCGTTCCAGGCATGCTAAACTCACTGTTACTGCTCTTTTCGAAATAATCACAGAAATGAGACGCAGCAATACCTTTGAATTTTCGCTACACTTATGCTATTTCAGTTATTATTTTTGAGAAGTGACAGCCTGACAAAAGCAAACACCTCACACCTTCCTTTATTCTTTAAAGAACTCGTCTACCAAACATTTGTGTGAATTGAGTGATTGTAGCAATGTTAGTGAACACATCAGTGAAAGTTTGAGGAAAATCTGAAAATCTAATTCAAAAGATATGACTTTGTTAAGTTTCAGTGCACCATCGCTGGATGACAATACTATAGTTTGTGACGTCACTGCAGGACAGCGATATATCAAGAAAACATAAACAGAAATTAACATATTTTCATATTTCTAGCAAAATGAAAGAGCACTTGACTTACCTCTTTCAGGAAGCAGGGGAAAAATATTAACCCTTAGCATATGTCAGTAGCAAGTCGAGGGAATGTGTACTTTTGAAGAAAGAAAATTGTGGAATTCACTTTACATTTTCTCTCATCCACCGATGGTTGCACTGAAACTGTCAAAATTCAAATGTTCCTCAAACTTTCACCGATGTGTTCTGCTGCATTCACTGAATCCACACACATAATGTACTTGTCCTTTAATCATGCATACCTCCTGTGGTATCAAAAGCAAATATCTGAAAATTAAAGACAATGATAACATAAAAAGGAGAAAGTGCAAAATAAACAGAGTAGGCAGATTCTTTAGGAAATCGCAGAAATGATAGTTTGCGGTAAGAATACTTTGAAATCCATTTTGTAGGGTTATAACCAAGAGCACGCACAATGATATTGTGTTCACACTGACGTGCTGTACTTGAATAAACCTCCAGTGCGCTTGACTGTGCAGCAGAACCTTATAACCATTTTTTTCAAAACTGTTTTTTATTCAATCGCCAGCTTTCCTAACATTTCTGTTGTACAGGCTCTTGAAAGTAAAGTTGAATGGCTTATATGTATATCATGATAAAAAAACCCCGTAGGGTCTTTGGAAATCAAAAGACCCCTAACTCACAAATATTTTCTTACGTTATAAAGGTTATGTGTCTGCTACGGTAATGAACAACTCGATTTTTTACCTAAATTGAAACATGACTAGAATTCCTTTTATAGCTTTTCGTCAGCAACATTCAGGAGCTTCATATCTACCTTAGATAGTATAAAATGGAGTAAGTTACAACACTTGTAAAACTCTTCACCCACTTCTCTATTTTCCTCACCTCTCTATCTCTCTTTCAATCTCAATATATATATATATATATGTATATATATATATATATATATATATACATATATATATATATATAATATATTACATATACACATTTTCTTATTATTCGAATAAACGTTAAACACAAAAAACACAATCTTACAATCATGATAAATGATACATGACAACACGCTGTAACGTTTTATTCATTTGATTTGATTTGATTTGATTTGATTTGATTTGATTTCACGTCATTTATTAAGTTTCCACACAAATTATAAGTTATAGGTGCAGTATAGGGGAGAGCGGGGAGAAGTGGGACATTATTTCAAGTTCGCCAATTTTCTTCTTATATCTTTTTATAGAAGAGATGATTACATTTTCTTTTGGGCTTGCATGAAGGTTCATATGGTAGGTTACATAAAGAGCTATAAACTGGGGGTGGCACTGTTCTCAATTTTCTGCAGTTAATGAAAAGAAAAAACCTTATTTTGGGGGAGAAGTTGACCCACCCGTGGGTAAAGTGGGACAACGGCAAGGGAGAAATGGGACGGTGTTGGTAAAGTGTGACATCCTATAGAAATGTCGGAAATGTCAAAGTTGGAAGGCGTAATGAAACATTGGTAATGAAAACAGTCAAACATGCTTTCAAATTATCTCTGTTTTAACAAAACAAGTTTGAACGACATGTTTGAAAATCTCAACTTTTTTTTTACATGTAATGCTATTATGAGGGACAAATGGGACACGTTGTCCCAATTGTCCCTCACGTGGCATATACATAAATATGTACGACTGCTCAGTAACCATGCAGGCATTTGTCAAAAACAAGTTATATTAGTTGCATATCAATAAGGCTCACCACCAGCTTCAATTGTGCCCTTGAAATCATGAATACAAAGACAACAGGTTAATTAACCTGATTTCAAAAAAATATCATATTTTGGGGAAAATTTTCAATAGCATTTTATACATACTTAGAATTTGCCGAACTGCATGGCTTTCTTAGTGTGATGTATGGTTGTTGGGGGCTTATTGTAGATATAAGCCAATCGCTGATTGGTTGAATAGTTTTTAATTCAGAGAACGTGTCCCACTTGACCCGCGTCCCAACTCACCCCGCTCTCCCCTATACAAATAGCATATACATGGCACAAAATCAATATTGAAATCATTCTCAAGTACATTACATTCATGACCGATAAGTAAAATTGTGTGTGGTGGGAACCTACATAGAAGCAGATGATTATGAGAGCAGGTTCCCCGAAAGAAAGTCAAACACAGGCTGTTACACTCACACACACACACTCTGCACTCACGTAAATACACCTGGACAAACGTGCGTGCACACACACACACTCACACACACACATACGCACACACACAAACATACACACACACACAAGGATAACAACAAGGAGAAGAGAATGAGAAAGAAGAAGAGGCATGACTGTGTGAATAAAACAAAACTGGTAACAATGTGCGTGTGTGAGTGTGTGTGTGTGTATGTGTGTGTGTGTGTGGGTGTATGGGTCTGTGTGTCACTATTATTGACTTTATTTTTTTGACATTTTTTTATTCTTTTGTTTTCTTTGTCCGTATTTAGCTTTTCACAATGCCTCTGCAACGTTTTTCTTAGAGTCAATGAATAGAATCAGGGGTATTCCGTTGAAAAGAGTGTGTGTTGACATGGAACAGCATAACGTCGTTGTTGGTGTTTCTATTCATAATTATTATGTAGCCATGAAGCTGTCTGAAATGGGTCCTCCTGTCGTCCTTTGCCATTTACTATAAAAAAAGTTTACGATGCGGGGTGACGTTGCTATGATTTTTGCGTCATCAGCAAGACGCTGAGTGCTATCCGGGAGACGCCTGTATCGCTACAACTCACGAACACGAGGCAAAGTAAGTACTACTTCATGAATAATTTTGATAGGTCGAGCCGCTTGGAATTTTCTCAAGGTGTCATAAAACAAGGTTCACGAGACTGATTGGGTTAGCGTTTTGTTTTTTTCATACTTGTGTTAGATATTGTGTTTAGCGCCTTAGGCATAATTTCGTATTTGGCCCTTACGATGCGTTGAGCCTGCAGTTGGTATTTATGATTTTTATATCTTATTTCTAAACCATGCCAGTGGAAATGAATCTTAAAGTTAAAAACACCCCTACCCCACCCCCGAAATGACGTCAATGCAATTTCATCATCTCTCAGATGACGTCATGTATCTATGTCGGTGTGATAATAATTTAAGATGAGTTCCCGAATATCGCAATATACCACTGTAAGGAAAGACCGTCACTAAGCTTCTCTTTATAGAATATTTCATACCGTGAAAGCACATAACGCCTACCTTTCTGCCTCACCAGGAAAAAAAAACATAAACTCTTCCAGTCGTCATAATCATTGAATTCACAAAAAAAAATAAAACGCCCATGGTTATACTTCTCGGCTTTGTGACGTAACACCTGTAGCTACTAAATAGTTTAATCCCTTCTTTTTTTTTGTAGGATATGGTATTTTATTCACCCTACATGTTGATTCCTTCCACCATTTCCGGATGGCATGCACATATTGGTACGTATTTTGTTTCTCTGTATTCTGTCTCTTTGTCACCCCCCCCCCCCTTCTCTCTCTCTCTCTCTTCCGGATGCTCCTTGACAACGCACAATGTGCAAAACATCCCGGAGGTGTAATTGGGCACAAACCACAGATCTCTGCGGCAAGTATCTCGATATCTCATTCGCCCATTCATTGGCCATGCAAAAACAAACGAAGCAGTTCGCCGCCGCGCCGCCATCTTACCAGGCACACTCAATGGGCGCTTAAGACGCGATTAACAGCAGAAACTATCAAGTCAAGTGTATGGACAATGTGCGTGCTTAGATGGCGGCGCGGTGGCTTCAAAGCGATTGACCAGTGACGTATCCGGATACTTCCTTTAGAGATCAGTGGCACAAACAGAATCCAGTCCAATAATGCGGACATTTTGGCAGACACAGTCATCAAAGCGTTCAGCTTCAGTTTCCGTTTCAGTTTAGTTCATTTTCATGTTTCTTAACAAGAAACAAAATAGAAAGTATTAATTCTTTTTCACGGGCATGCAAAGACAAAATTATCAAATGTCACTAAAGAAACATGCGATTCATTCATTCAAGCGAATGGCACACTGGGCCTGGATGACACCGTTTGCTGACTATTGCTAGTCACCTGGGGCGAACCACGAGGGGTCGGCATCATTCGCCCGTTTTCTTGTGTGGGTGGGTAGGGGGACCAATTTACCGGGTTGGCACCCTGCTCTTTGCGATGAACGAATGAAGTGTGACGTGCGTGTGTCGTGGCTAAAACGCACAACGAGCATGACGAGACCTCCATTTAATGTTCTATCCGAGGGACAGAGTGTTTTGCCTCTTACTCGGGACTCGAACCTGGTGCTCTTGGATGCGAAGGTATACGCGCTAAAGACTGAGCCATATCCCATTCCCCGCCCTTGCCTCCAAAGTAGCTGGATTACAGGCGCACGCCACAACACCCAGCCAAACATGCAGTGATACACCGTCATGCTCGCATGCAGGTATAGATGTTAAAGAGTGCTCTAGAGAGAAACATGAAGGAAACGTACGAAAAGCTAGTGTTTGTATGAGGATTAAAGGTTTACATACACACACACACACACACACACACACACACATTTACACACACACACATTTACACACACACACATTCACACACACACACACACACCCACATACGCACACACATACACACATATAACATCAGAATCATTAAAGGCATTATTTACCATTTGAAGATGAAAAAAAAACCATAGCTTTAGTTCTTCAAACTAGTTCTAAAATGAGAGTTAGAGATAGAAACCACCATGTAAAAATTTTAATCAGTATAATCAATGTTAAGTATTGTTAAATATGCGAAACGTGAATAGTTATGATGACATTGTCTCTACAATAATATGTCTACACGTATGGTTTATTTAGAAAAAAGTAGTGACATCTCTTTATATTTTACTCTCTAAAAAAAAATCGAGTGAAAATTTTCACTCTAAAAAGAGTGAATACAAAAAAGAGTGAATTTCGAGTGAAATTGGAGTGAATTTTGAGTGAAAATGCTCATTTTCACTCATTTTGGAGTGACGTCAGGGATCACTCCAAAATCTTCGAGTGATCCCTGACGTCACTCCAAAATGAGTGAAAATGAGCATTTTCACTCAAAATTCATTCCAATTTCACTCGAAATTCACTCTTTTTTGTATTCACTCTTTTTAGAGTGAAAATTTTCACTCGATTTTTTTTTAGAGAGTAGGCTTTATTGCTAAATCTTTGCATGGTAGGATGTTTTGTGATACAACTGACCAACACATATGTATCAAATGTGATAACTCGAAAATGTTGTAAACCACTGCTCCCAATGGTAAACAATATCTTTAAGTGAAAGGGTTACAAAACGTCAAACTATGGTATAAAGTAAATCAGACATTCTAACATTACGCCACTCCCTTCCTGCTATAAGCCCGCTGGCAGCTTGGCGAGCGATTTGACCTATGTTATCCTGACCTCTAAAAGATTATCTTTTGCACAAGATCAGGTGTACATTTCGTCCAGTGACTATCATAACCAATGTCTCCTCGAACCCAACCTACTTAATGTTGTCTGTGGAATAACAAACCCGAGAGATCAGACGGAATTTGGTGCCTTAAGCCGACAGGGTCACATGACTGCACATCCGATGTATGGTGTGAGGCCCCTTACATACGACGATGTGATGGATTTTGTAGATGTGACCAACTTATAAAGATCATCGGTTATAAAAATGAATTTCTGACAGTTTTCACTCGAGATATGGTGTTGAAAAAGAAAAAGGTATATGAACAGCATGTAATGCATGCAAGAAATCAAAGAACAACAAATTGATTGGGGAATACCTTTCGTTAATATTGGTAAATGCCAAAATAACAGAAACACACACAAAACCGTGCCGAGCGTTTCAACTTGTTTACAAAGATTACCTTGATGCACGATGCGGGAAGAAGTGACGTTTTAACAGAAGCTAATCTTCGTCACTTAACATGCTTAATGTACGACAAAATGTAGCCGGAAGAGACAATACGGTCTTAATGCTAATACCGTCGTGAACACGTTCAACGAAAATAAGCAGTCATGACAGTTATACGATTTAGGCTGCTGGAAGGCATAAAACGAATATTTGAAAACATTCACAGAATTGATGCTGATCGCAAATCGTGCGAGCAGGTCTTGATGTAAAACAAGTGTCGTATATCATACAATATTGCTACTATGTACATCACAGTTTAAAACGTTGACCCAATGATGATAATTATAGAAATGTGATAATAGTTTTTGCCACAGTAAAATAGTAGTACAACTAGTTAAAATGATGGCTACGAGTCAGAATATCCCCAACTGTAGCAGTCTTTAAATCATGACATAGAATATGTTTTCAAGGCATTGGATTTAACTGTTCATTATTGTTAAGCATATCAGGAGCTCTTACAGGGTAGCTCTTACAGGGTAGGATAATATTATGTATATAGGTTCTGCGCTTTATAATTTGATAGCATCATCACTATTGTCGTTACAATCATGTCAGTTTAAACCAGGACGCTGATGACATTGCTGATAAAAGTGAAAAATGCAGATGACTCTTGTTTCTTTCATGCTCAGGAAATATCTATATCCTTCATGGACAAATTGAAACTCTTCAACGAAGATGATTACATAATACTTTCAAAAATTCTGCCATTATAGATGCAAAGAATGCATATCTTAACCATTGCGGCGTATATCGAAGGCTCCGTCGAGAAAGAGATAGAGGGGATAATGAGATGGAGAAGGAAAGATGTGGAGGTCGGAGAGGGAATCCACCTTTAAAGGAGACCTCCGGATGATTTTCAGACGTTGACATTTGAACAACTATATAAATTGGTTATACTGGGTACAGAGTTTCATAATTCATAGTGATTGGGATGAAGAATAAGAATGTTTTCAAAATTTATAACAAATTGCAATGAACAGGAATGATGACGTGGCAGCCTCACTAAAAGAATGTACGAGTTTGGGGCTCAAGGAAGCAGAACAAAAGAAGAAGGCATGCAAAGATCCAACACAGGTAAACTTGTTAAGCCAGCAGTATTTTAATAAGATTACACTGCTACATTTCTAGAATATGTGAGGCTCCTGTGTCATCAACATCGTTCAGCGTAATTTGTCTAAGTTTTTTTTTTTTCATAGTATTGGTTTCTCTGCTCATGGACCACAACAAATTCCCCACAAAGCTAAACATGGAGCTGTTGATTTATGTACTACATGATGTTAAACTGTGAAAATCGTCTGGAATCCACCTTTAAGAATCGTGAGAAGACTTCGAGGAGACGTGGACAGTCCGCGGCGATCTTGTTGACAGAGCACTTCATCATTCGGTTGACTTTGAACTCCACCAATCGAGGCGTCATCATCCAACCTGCTTAAGGCTGTCGCTATGCATCAACTGAAGGGTTAAAAGAAAACCAATCAAACAAACAAATATAAAACCCGCTTCGAATGATTAGTCCTTGTCCGAACAAGACATTTTTTTTTGAAATGATATAGGTCCGTTTTGATGGACGACAACACCACTGACCATCCTTTGATCTGTCTTTGTTGACTTATGATATTTGAGAGTTGGTATAGTTAATGCCCATTCTCGAGCCCCGTCATTACACCAGTGGCAATGATTAATGATTTGACGTTATAAGGTCTTCGTTATCAAGGGTTTGTGCTACATATAGCTACTACCATGCAGTATTACGCATTTGCTTCGACCAGTACTACTCCTAATGCTGCTGTTGTAATATAACGATTATAGTGGCAGTATATACTACAATATTTGATCTGCTAACACTTCTGCTATTATCGTTGGTAGGACAGCTTCCAGCTCTACTGTCATGATACAAAAATTTTCATACTATAATCATTACATGACATCGATGATATGATATGTATTCACACAAAAGTGATAATATTCCTTATCTTAGTAATCACTAAATAGTAAATACTAATGCCGGGACAACTGTTTCTGCTATGCGATTATTGGTGATGACATTGACAGTGATAAAAATATTCGTAATACTTCGTCTTCAGTATACCACCAATACTACCAAAAAATGGCTTCACCTAATTCTAAACAGGATATTCACAGCGCTATGATTATGATTATGATAATGATAATGGCAATCTTGATGATAGTGGTGATCATAATTATAAGGATATCATAATGGATCAATAATAATAATAACAGTGGTATAGCTAGGACTGCATCATATTTTTGAATTTGAGTACTCTACTGCTCCTTACACACCTGCGCTGAAGTCAGGCTGATGACATGGAATGTTTATCAAGATTTACAGAAGGAAATATTGCTGGAAGGTTTATGCAAATCTAATAACCAAAAAAAGTGGAGGGGTGGGCGGGTGTGTGTGTGTGTGTGGGGGGGGGGGGGTGGTAGTTTAATTACATAACACCGGAAAAATCATCACAGCGCCAGCTCCCGTTTAATGTTTTACAGGCTCTCTCTGATGCAGCCGTCACATCTATTCTCGAGTTATGAGTGAAAGTCCTTATGGTTTTTCGATTTGATCACTTCACCATCAAATATTTCCTTCTGCCAAAAACAAATCCCCATATTCATACTGGAATTGTGTTATGCATCGAAGCCCCCTCCCCCCAATAAGAAATAAAATAAAAATAATAAACGCAACAAACAAACACGATACGTCATCGGGAGGAGAAAATTACAGCATCCTCGCTTGGGGAAATACCCATCAATAATTGATTGAAAAATTGTATTTCAATACTGAAAAGACTTTGAGAACTAAATGTTATGTGCAATAATGAAAATGAAATTCTTAAGGTTTGAAATTTACCCAGTTTATTCATTATACTAATTTGTGTTTAATTTCAGGAAGAGTGCAGTTGTCAAAAGCAGTTGATGATGTATTTTGTAGAAATGTCAGTGTTCATAAGTATCCTTGAAGATGATGGAACAAACTTCACTTACCTTTACTCCGCAGTGTCCTCGCACAGATATGTACTTATACTGTAGGCTTATATATGTACCAAAATTTTATGTGTTTATGTGCTTCTGTGTGCTTCTATTGATTTACTTTATTTTCTTTAGTAAGCTTAAAGAACAAGTTCACCTTCATTGACATGTGGGTTGAGTGAATGCAGCAATATTAGTAGAACACACCAATGAGAGTTTGAGGGAAATCGGACAATCCGTTCAAAAGTTATGAATTTTTGAAGTTTCTGCTCAGTCACGGCTGGATGAGAAGACTACTATAGCTTGTGATGTCATATGAGTACAACTATATAAAGAAAGTATAAAGAAAATTCAAGATATTCTCACTTTTCTCACATGATAAAAGAACACTTGACTTCTGTCTTTCAGAAGTCAGGGGGAACAATATTACCCCTAACATAAGTCAGTAACAAGTCGAAGAAATGTGCACTTTATTCAAAGAGTCAAGTTTTGTGAAATTCTCTTTTTATTTTCCTTATATTGTTGTACGCATGTGACATCATACACTGTAGTAGTCTTCTCCTCCAGCAGTGATTGCACAGATACTTTAAAAATTCATAACTTTTGAACAGATAGTCGGATTTTCCCCTAACTTTCACTGATGTGTTCTAATAGTGTTGCTTCACTCAATCCACATGTATATGAAGGTGAACTTGTTCTTTGATTTTTTAAGTGGCCCACATTTCTACAAGTTTGCCTGTTACCTGTTACGTTGTCCCTCTTTTCCGATAATACCATGATTGCCATCAAATATTTTCATACATGTGAGCTTATTTCTATTGTGTGTGTTTTTTTTTTCCACAAGAGAGCTGACTCGAGTGTGTTTCTTGGCATGTGTGCCTATGCATGTTTCATTTTGTTCTTTTCTTTTTATGTTTTTAGGCGCGTTGCCTTAGTCTTATTAGTTCAGTAATTAGTCACTGAACACGAGGAGATTGCTTTTGAGCAGTCTCCTCCAATTCCAACTTCTTTAATTTTCATTCGGTATAATCAGAAGCAACAGTTATTGTCAATCATTCATAGTTTTTTTTTTTGTTCTTTGTTACAACATTCTACTGGTTTTGTGTTACCATGTGTATGTATTTTGTTGTTGTTGAAATGAAATGAAATGGAACGAAAAATAAATTGTGTATTACACTGATTTATTGTAATTGCTGTACATCATTCCTGAAAAAAAAACCCATTGTGATGTTGGAAATATAATTTGATTTGTATTGAATACCAGAGCACAGTGCCCCGATGGGGTATGCGCATTTCTAGTGTGCTACAGAGCAAGACGAACTAGACCTTTTTCCTATTTAAATACCTATTATTTTACACAACGGTAATCAACTCTATATAACTTTGTTCAAAGTTTGTTTACTTACCATGTAACAATTCACAAAATGATGTGAATATCTGAAAAAACTTTTTGTTCATACAATCACGTTGTGCTTATGATTGAATATATATATATATATATATATATATATTTACACTTATATAAAATATCATAATATGTATGTCATAATATGAATATCACATATAGTAATGTCACTGTAGAGGAATGCATTAAATGCCAATTGCCTCGGTTTTTATTCAAAATCAACAGTAAGCCTCGGAAGCCTCCCCCTTCGTCAGGGATGAAAGTGCGTATGAAATTCATATTGAGCACTTTTGAATAAAAATCAAGGCGATTGGCATTTAATGCATTCCTCTACAGCGACATTACTGTTTCCATTTCTAGTACTGTCAATACGAGGAGCAAGTACATATATATATATATATATATATATATATATATATTTGCTGTTAATGAGAAAAAAAAATGAAATGAAATAAAATGAAATGAAATGAACTCTATGTGACTGCTTGGCGCTTACTGTGAAATACGGAACTATTGTCATTTTCTCACTGTTTATGTTAACACAGATTTCCCCGAGGAAGTGGTACGCCTTCCTGGAAAGGCGTCTACAGGTGGATAAAGGACGTGATAATGCTGTAAAAATATCTCTTTCCAATACCAGTATTATGATGACGAGTTTAAAGCACAGGTGTGCTATAGGGTAGATAGGGGGTGGGAGTTTAAGATACGTAACTACCGTGGGCGTTTTGCTCTACATTGAACGTGTGATGACGTCACGTTATACCCATTGTAGGCGGTTTGTTACGAACATACGCGAATACATGCCATCGTAGAGATAATACTTCCACTTTATGATAACAAGGTGAGGGCCTATATTATGGTGGCGTGATACTCTATTTGTAGGTATTACCTATAGCTACGGACGACATCTCTTTGCAAAGTGTAGGCGTATAGTATTTTAAGTCGATTATAATGCTTATTCACCGTGTTGAGTTGCCGAACGAACTTTACAGCTGGAAGCAAAACGTCTGCTGGAACGTCATCACGCGGTCTGTCACCCCACTTGCGGACAGTGCGGCGATTATGGGGTGTCGTGGCGTTATTGTAATCAGTCACATTATAGGCTGCACAGGGCATGTTCAAGAATTCGAGCGGTTGAAGGGACTGGCTGTAGTCGATGTGGATTAGACGTTGAGTCCCATCAGGAATTAAACAATGTGCGCTATGGGATTACAAATTAAGCTGTAGTTAATTTTGTTTTGAAGCATGGATTGGGTTGACTCGAATCCAATACTCGCAGTCATTTCTCATTTACTAAATAAGTGGGTCACCACAAAGCGAGAGAATATGAAATCTCCCTCCCCTCTTTCTATCTTCTTTTCTCTAACTAATCTCTTACGATGAGACAATAGCTGTAGATTATAATTATTGTCAAATGAAGTCATTGCATTGGGGCGGGGGAGGTTGACGTACCCGCGGCGTTGGCCAAGATTGGCACACAGTCTGCTGAGAGATTTCTACGTGGTGGGATCGTCTCATGACCATTGGCGCCTCACGAGCAAACTGAAGTTGGTCGACGTTTCCAGCGATGCTGGAAGAGATTAAAGGACAAGTTCACTTCATATACACGTTAACTGAGAGAATTCAGCAACACCAATAGAACACATCAGAAAAAGCTTAAAGAAAATCGGACAATCCATTCAAAATTTTTATTCCAATAGAACACATCAGTGAAAGTTTAAGGAAAATCGGACAATCCATTTAAATTATTAAGTTTTATTACCGCTATCTCTGGATGAGAAGACTACTACAGCGTGTGATGTCACAATATCATGTGTAGAACGATATAAAGAAAATGAAAATAAAATTCAACATATTGTCACTATTCTCGCATAATAAAAGAGCACTTGACTTGCCTCTTTCAGAAGGCAGGGAGAATATTATTATCCTTTGCGTCAGTGACAAGTCGATAGAATTATACTTCTTTCAAAAATGAAATTTTGTGAAATTCTCTTTATATTTTCCTTGTAATTATTCTTCTATGCATGTGACATCACACACTGTAGTAGTCTTCTCGCCCAGCAGTGACTGCACAGAAAAAAAAACCCAAACATAACTTTTGCACAGATTCTTCAATCTTCTCAAACTTTCACTGATGTGTTCTATAAACATATTGCTGCATTCACTCAATCCACATGTATATGAAGGTGAACTTGTCCTTTAAAGGGGTTGCATAGTTTCGGTTGAGACCTAATTTCAGGTTTCTTACAGTTTTTGGTGAGATAATGAGAAACCTCTTATGAAATATGAAAGAGCATGTAATTCCATGAGGAATTCAATGTTTATTTGATGGAAATAGGTTTTTGTATGGCTGAGATATCCCAAACAGAGCGATTCTAATAAGTGTGGGACCCACACTTTATTACGATCGCTTTGTTTTACTTTGCTTTTGGATTTTTCAGGCATTCCATACCCGATTTTCATCAAATAAACTTTGAATTTCTCTTAAAATGGTATGCTCTGTACTATTTCATAAGTGTTTTCTTGGTATCTCGCAAAAAGTTAAAAGCCCAACTCTCATCTCCACAAATACTGTAGCTGTACCATCCCTTTAAGCCGGCAAGTACCCTTTTGGAGATGATTCTACTATTGTTTGCTCAGGTATCACAAGGCTCCCATTAACGAAGGGTTTTAAAGCGTTGTCGTTCATTGCGAGGCAGATCTACACCTTGTGGTATAGTGCGTGGTGTTGGGAATAATATGGTAAATTGGCCGGAACAATCCTCTTAACCTGCTTGCAGCTGAGATGTTGATACATGAAATGAAAAGTGGATCTACACATGCAAAGCAATGTCAATGTTATATAAAAACCTGATAAACATGAATCATTCTGAATTTTGTCCCATGCCCTGATATAATACCAGCCATTATGCTGTAGATCGTATACACCAAGGCATATATATAGTGCATGAGGCTGAATGCACTATAACAATATAAGCACCGACAAATTCTGAATTTGCCCCAAAGGCCAGTTATAGTCAATGAGGCCGCAGGCCGAATTGAATATAATTGCCTGAGGGCAAATTCAGAATTTGGAGGTGCTTGGTACTTGTTATAGTGCAATAAGATGTCATGCACTATGTGTTATATAAAATAGCATACATACCCAGGCAAGATAAATTGAAAAAATACGAAAGCCTAATCATTTAAGACTCTACTCGCTAGTCTACACGTGTCTAGACAAGCAATCAGTTTCTTTGAACCTGCGTAGACAAAATCCTGAAGATCCAAATTCAACTATAGAGTCTATTAACACTAGGGTCTACGTGGTTATATCTAACGTTTTCTATGCCCTACGATAGGTTAGGTCTAGCTAGGGGCCCTGGCCTAACGTTATACTAGATCTACGTCACTTACGAGCGACAGAGCTAACGTTAGTTAACACTTGACCCTACAATAGGTCTACCATGGATCTAACAGTAACACGTCAGACGCCCTAAGTTTACTTACTGCACTGTGGGTCCAGGACCAGGACTGGATGATGTTTTGTAGGATTAGGGATCTACTGGATTTAAACACAATGCTCGTGCCAGGCATCATTGAAGTCACCATTGCTGCACATGTGGATTCCGAGAGTGTGTTGTAAATGTCGTACATGTAGTAAACGTTCATAGCGTAGCGTGATCAAAGAGCGCTTAGCGCATACCGTACACATGCTACCCATTTCCACGGCGCACTTCCGCGTAGAATGTACGGAGAAAGCGGCACAAATCTTGGGTTGACTTGCTCAATATCCGTCGGATTGATTCCTTTTTCAGAACAGTAGGAGTCCAAAATTCGTAGGGCGTATTTGATGGCATCCTTATTGTCTAAGATACTGTTTATATAGATCAGTCTCTGTAAAAGTAGCGAACCTGTTCATTTCAGCTTCCATGTTTAAATCTACCGCTAAAAGTCTAGTCCCACACAGATATAGCCAGCGAGAATCGAGAATAACGATGATATCGATAATATCGAGCAAAGCATATCGCGGTTGTGGCGCAATCGCGTCGATGAGGTGCGGGATTCAGTACTCGATGATTAAAATGAGGGAGCAAAAACCGATATCAAATCGATAGTGGGTCTTTTATCGTCTGCAATCGTTATATTTTGCGTGCACTATAACTTTTGTCATGCACTGCCGGCCTGTATCATAAGTATATGCTATTTTATATCTGAAATACCCAAACATTTAATATGCCCTGGTGTATACGACTTACAGCATAATGGCTGATATTATGTCAAGAATATCAGCCATTATGACATCAGCCTGAATGCCTGCATCGCACACATTTATATCGATACATGATGTATATATAACGCCTGGAGAGATCCTTGTCATTTGATTGGTTGTTTGACATTGATCATTCGGCCCATTTCACTATGACATCATCATCCGTGCAATAAATCTGGTGGCTCCATTTACTGTGCAATTTTGGATCCATACGATTTGGTCCATTGCACGCTCGCTGAGAGCCCGGCACACACGCGTGTAAATCGCTTGCGTTTGCAGTGTGTGTACAAACAGCGCGGCTAGAAGCTTGCGTTTGCAGTGTGTGTATGCGACAGCGCGCACTCTCGCGATCTTAGATTCTCTCTTTGTTTCTACATTGATAAAACATCAAAATAAAAATGACAAGAATCTATTGTAGGCGTTATGTAAAACAACTAATAAATGTTTTTCATTCGTGCGATGGACAGAATATTTCATTCGGTGAAAGATGAAATGTTTGATCCATTCAACTCGGCTACGCCTCGTTGAATGGATCATTTCATCTTTCACCTCATGAAATATTCTGTCCATTGCACTCATAAACATTCATTATTTGTATAATATATTTACATAATGAATTATATTGAGTGCGAGAAGGGGTTCCGACCGTGTACAGAATAGCTCCTACATTATCTATTCAGTGCGAGAAGATAAGAGCATTCGCGGACGTAGCCAGTAATCAACGTATGTGGTTTATTACCGAGCTTTCGGTCTTTTGAAGACCTTCATCAGGGCTATGAAATGATACACAAAATACTAGTAACTCACTCGTATGGCTGCACTCGTAACAGTATAAATCTGACTAACATGAGTCTCTAATGACCATGTCATCAATGGATTCGTAGTTATATAACAAAATACAATAATAATATACATAATTAATTTCTTAATTAAAGTCTGGAATAATATTGCAAAATTTATTATATAGGCTCTTGCTTGTATCAAAGGAAAAGGAAAACAATGCTATACTACTCATGATTTTTCAGGGGATATGGTGTATTAGTGGGCACTGGCAACACGATCAACTCATCTTTAGCGGTTTAAGGGACCGTGGAATGGAAGGAACAATATAGGAACCGATAATGATTTTCCGTTTTCGCAGGAGGGGACTTTATTCACCATATTAATATATCTATTTAAGCATTCATGACAAAACGGAAAGAATTTATCAATCACCATCAATCGAGCTAAGTAGACTTGACTTTTTCAATGTTTATTAACTTCTTGTAGTAAATGCTCGCCAAAAAGTAAACACTTCTTTAAAAAAAAAAAGATAATTGGCTTTACAGTTAGGTGATTTACGTTAAAGGTACAATTTACCATTAGGAGCAGTGATCTAAAAAAAATGTTCGAGATATCGTTTTTGATAAATATGTGTAGTTGTATCACAAAACATCCTACCGTGTAAAAATTTTGCAGCAAAGACTAAAATATAAGGATATATCCCAATTTTTCTCAATGAAACATAACTGTAGACGGTTTAGTATAGACACATTTCTATCATAATTATTGTTCAAATTTTGTATATTCAACAATACTTAACAGTAATTATACTGATTCAAATTTTTACATTGGTTGTTTCTATCCCTAACTCACATTTTGACCTATTTTGATGCACTAAAGCTGGGTTTTTATTTCATCTGCAAATGATAAATTATGCCTTTAATGCGCAGTCAGGACTTTTATAACACAGTCGAGTGCGAAATTATCCCGGGCTTTATAAGAACTGGACTATTCACCCAGCGAGTGACCGATTTGGATGGTTTGTGTTAAAGAGAAGGCACGGTTTTGGTTGAGACGGGGCTTCAGGTTTGGAACTTTGTTTTAATGAGGATTTTAAGAGATAATGAGAAACCTCTCACGACATATGAAAGAGCACATGTATCTAGGAGGAATTGAAAGCTTATTTGATGAAAATAGTTTTTTTTAAATGGCTGAGATATCCAAAACAAAGTGATCCTGATAAGAGGCTATGGTGGGACCCACCTTTTATTAAGATCGCCTTGTTTTAATTTGTTTTTGGATATCTCAGCCATTTCAAAACTGATTTTCATCAAATAAATTTTGAATTCCTCTTAGAATTTTTTGTGTTTTAACACTTAATAAAATGGTTTCTAAGTATTTGGGAAAAAATAAAAGCTGAATCCTCACACCTCAGCCATTACTATACCATCCCTTTAATGCGCCTTTTTCTTCGCTTCTGCTAGGAAGGAAATAACCCTGGGCAATTATGCAGGGATGGGCTCAGGAATGCCACACAAGGTAATTCCTTGTTTGGTTGGATGATGAATTGTTCGAAAGTATATATCAAATCTGCGGAGGTGGGCACCTTATCCAAGTGTTATCACTTGGTCGAATTGTCCCAGAAAGAGTAGTGGAGTGAATTAGTCTCAGAAAACAAAGTTGTAGGTAACTTAGAGTGAGCCGCCCACCATACAATGAACTTTCAAAGGTAAGTTGACTTTGGTTCTGTATACTGACGAATGAGAATTGGTAGGAAACGCTTCTCAATATCATGCCGATTTTATTTCTGTTTTTATTATATTTTCATAATGAGTACTTTAAATATTCCATCACCTAGGTCAGTTTTTTTCATGTGATAAAAAAAATGCTCACAGCTCTTCAAAATGATACAAGACTTAAGCGCCCCTGACGAGCAATCTGTCCTGGTATCTAATTACACTAGATAAGCATTATCTTATGTGTCATTCAAGTTTAAACGACATCTGAAAGGAAGACATATGTCTGGAACGTTGTCATTAAGATTAACGAAACATAACGATCACATTAAATATATTGCCAAGTTTACACTTAAATAATTTATAGACCATGTTGCTTCAGACATTTCATGAATACGGTCCACGGTGTAGGTCATATCGTATTTCTTTCAAAGACTTATTTTCATGAATTTATGTACTTTCATTATGTATTGTAAGAAGATTAAAACGCATTGACAATTATTTCCATTAATGCATGCAACATATCGAACCAGCACTAGTTGTTTGCAACATGTCTTAATGTCACATTTTCATGATATTCTTCAGACCTCCTTGCGCGATGTGATGTGTCTTGCTATGTGCAATATCTTTTTCGTTTTATTCGACTTGGTTTTCCTAACAGCTTTGCTTAAAAACAAAATAAATACAAAAGCAAGCTCCGACCCGAGCTCTTTAGTCGTTATCAGTTCTTCGATTCCAACCTTGCTTCGCGGGTTTGACGCACTTGACTCCACAGTTGTGGGTATTATTTTTGTTCCTTCCTTGAGCTATAGGTGAAATCTCAGGTAACATGTTCCAGCTCAGCCCCTAACAGCATCGAAGAAGAAAACACTACAACGAATCGATACCAGGCAGCACCTCCAGTGGGGACATTTTTGAAGGGAATGAAACGTGAACCTGCACAACCCTCGAATGTTTAGATTGCGCAAATGCTACATAATCAAGAGTCTGCTCTGGGGGCGCTCTTTCACCCCGTCCCTTCCCTTCTCACAGAGATTTTGCCAAACTGGCCACAAAGAAAGAAGTCCTTTAAAGTTCGCCAAATTGGTTGGGCCATTAAACTGGACGCTTGATGATTAATCAATGAACTAAAAACCGCGAAACAGCGTTTACAGGGAAAACTCCACATCATGTTCCAGCTGCTGCCGTTCATGACGAGAGCACAGCCAGTCCAAACGAATAGTCGAAGTTCCGTCAAAATCAGACAACGAACAACACTAAATTCTAGGACTTCAAAACGAATAATCATCTAAAGTCAACCACAATCGCGTTTGCAAATGAAATGATGAGGCATGGTAAAAGTCAAATCTTCGTCTGTACATAAGAAATACCAATGTAAATCATTTCTCATTAGTTGTGTAACGATATTACGAACTATAAGATTAAGTATAATGAATAGATTAAAATCGACCATTCCTTGAGACTACTATTGCTTTTAGTCACTATCACTCCAGAAAAATACTCGGCGATTTAAATTCAATGGTAAGAAAATATACTTTAATGATTTTCACGCAAGTCAATATAAGACTGTCACTCTTGTATAAGGCTGCGACATCAACTGATTCAATTTAGATGTTGTAAATTGGTGTAATGTTAATGTTATTGTTAATGGTATAGTGATGTCCTGAAAACAGCTGAAATCTCAAATTCGAAAAGATTCTTATTACAGTATAACCCGATGAAACTCTTTTATTCTCTTGTGATTTCCTTCCGGGAGTTATCATTCAAACTCAGATCAATCATGACGTGGTTTTTATCTCAACGTTATGAAAACAAGGTTAATTCCAAGCTGCTTTATGCAAAACAAACAAACAAACAAACAACAAACAAACAAACAAACAAACAAACAAACAAACAAACAAACAGGCAAACAAAGAAACACACAAACAAACAAATAATCAAACAGATATTGACAGACATAAAATGAAAATAATAAACCAAAGGAAATCAATGTAGAGGAATCACTCATATCGAAAGGGTAAAGAGATGATTCAACTGCTAAACTTAAGACAGACAGACAGACAGACAGACAGATAGACATCTTTTCCGGTGTGCGCTCACGTGAAAGGGCCCGACTGAGGCAGTCACATTGCAATTCTCAAGATCTCTTCTGTACAAAATTTCCAAGCATCAATTCAAACTCTGTTTTCCAATCACTTTTATTTGAGATTTTCAATTTCCAATTTTCCCTTTAAAGAGAATGTAGAATCAGATACACTAATCAGATATGTAATTGGCATCTCCGGTGGGGGGTTCTATAAAGATTTCGTTATGACATCAGCATCCGGCCCAGCCTCTCGCTTTATAGTATGCCCCTCTCAGGTATGTATACATATTATCGATTATGGAAGCAGACAAACATCTCTAGTGGCAGAGAAAAGCCAGAGAGAGGGAGGGAGCGAGGGAGCAAGAAAGCCCCATGACATAAAACTATTCTCGCTCATTTTGTTAATATGCAGTTAAGCTAAATGAATCATAAACGAAAGTGATGTTAATGTTTCCGGCTGAGGGAGTATGGATGTCAAAACTAGAGAATGATCTAATTGGACCTTTATCGATTCAGTCCATCACACACACACACACACACACGCACACACACACACACATACACACACACACACTCACACACATTCAGACACACACACGCACGCACACACACACACACACACACACACACACACATAATTATGTTAGCGCACAAAAAAGAGTTATTGTAAAGTGCCCTCTTGCGAATTAAAGCGCATGCATGTTTTGTGTGATCCAGCTGGACTTTGTTCCACCTCGACACAACTTCTGATTAGGCCTGATGTATCCATAATCATCGCTAAGGATGGACATGATAAATAATGTTAGTTACGGGTATAGCAGGTGGATGCAGAAGTTATTCCCTGTCCTCCGCGTTACCATGGCCATGCATCGACTGGTCATTAATGCTGTCATCAAACTCCTTAAGGACAGGCACGGGGGAAGACCATTAGTCGATAGCTGAAGTCGTTTGCAGTTGATGCCTACGCTGCACTGCATGACATAAACAAAATTACGAAGTCGATTGCTGTGAAAATAATTGCATGCGCTGATTCTACAATTAAACTGAGTAAGAAACACTTCGACTACGGAAACATACGAGATTAACTGTCATAGCTATAATGTCTAAATTCTGTGAAACAAGAATGATGATTAACAGCACGTGAACAGTGGTTCCTTGCGTAGTCATGGAAGAGGAGGAAGATGAGGATGAGGAGGATGAGGAGAAACAGACAGACAGAAAGACGGATAGACAGACCGACGGAGAGGGGGAAGGAGAGACAGTTTACACGTGTTCATGTTGTTATTTTCTTCTCCTTAATGTTCCGGACTTTGCTTTATGTAACACCTTGCCATTTTTTGAAAGTTTATAGTACTCATCGAATACTTCCTTTCTTCCTTCCTTCCTTCCTTCCTTCCTCCTTTTCCTTCCCTTACTTCTCCCTCTAACCTGCCCCTTCCTGTCCCATTGTCTCTTGTTGTTTGTCCTATTTCTTTGTTTAGAGGGAGCGTCTTGTGCCTGTGTTTGTGTTTTTGTCCCTTTCTATTTTCTTTTTTTTTTGTATTGCAGATTCGATTCTTTGAGTGGCCCACATTCTTACAAGCTTGTCTTTTACTTGGGCCTCTCTTTTCCAGTAACAAATTATTTTGAACAATTAGTTTCACATGCATATATATATATATATATATATATATATATATATATATATATATATTCATGTATTTATATGCATACATACATTGTTTACTACATTGTACTTTTTTTCTCCTTGAACTTGTATCAAGAAAAATGTGCTTTTGGAGATAAAATCTCATTTGAATTGATTGGAACTGAATTTGAATTCCATTGTCTGATCCGTAACTAATTTTCTTCTAACATTGGAAGACTGTAGTTGGTTTAGCCAACTTTTTTTTCTTTGTGTGTGTTTGTGTGTATGTGTGTGTGTGTGTGTGTGTGTGTGCTATAGTTTTTTAATCTTTCTATCTTATCAATGATTAAAATAAATTTCACATCTAAAATCGGAGTTTGCAGTCAAAGAAAAAAAAATCAACTCAATGCCCTTTCATTGTACTCTCAGTTTGCACAAGGCGGTATTCCTTAGTTACGTAACCCTCGATCCCAAACATACCAGCCATACTTTCAGGTGCAATACTTTCAGTCATATATCATCATGAAACCATTTTCATAAACATATTCATGTACATCTCGTTTGCCATTTCAATATCTCGTCCTATTATGATACAATACAAATTAATGGAGGAGGGTTGTTGGGAAAACTGTCCTCAATTAATTTGAGTTTGCGCCTTAAACATGTGGATCAAAGAAGCGAAACGGAAATGGAATTGATGAACAAAGAGTGGTGATCAATAGTCTTCGCAGTACCTACCCTAGTAGTCATTCCTAAAATATTGGCATGTCGGATAAAACACTTCAAAATACTTTGAGCTTGTTTCTAATCTGGATTCAGGTTAAGCCATTCATGTGAGATTGCGCCATCTATCGGCAATAGTGCTTTTTATGTCTGCAAATGCCAATTCGAACTCTGGCTTCCTTGTTCGTTTTGTGTCATTCCCATGGCAATTAACCGACAATATTAGAGTAGAAATAACAAAGAATTGACATGCATCGTTTCTAATGATTGACCAGACAGGAGAGGTGTGCAATCTCCGTTCTCGACTGAAAGCGATGATATTTGTTTGAATTTGAATTTTTTTATTTTCCTCTTTTTTGTTTTGTTTATAGTGCAATGCTAAATATTCTACAGCATTGCCACTAACATGTAAATATTATGAAGGAGAACGCATGAACTTCAAATTAAATCTAACATTGTGATAACAATCTATTATAGAATTCAATGTAAAAATTGGACGGTCAAAGACAATTTGAAATAAGACAGCACTGAATTATCATTTTATTCGCGTGTGATATGTCGTTGGTACGAATTCGTTATTGTTATCGGATTATAGTGAACCTTTGAATGGATCGCTACCATAACATAAAGAGAAAACAAGCAGGTCGGGAAAAGAGAAGATTCTTCAATTGAATGTCAATACTAATTTTCGTTAATGAATAATTTTCAAAACTAAAAGTTCTTTTGCTATAATGCGAAAACATCCGGCTACAGGTCGTTACTGTGAAGTTTGTCCATCCAAAAAAGAAATAAGGTTTGTTATTCCGACGGTTCGTAATTCGGAAAAACTTCTGTAAATTCCCCCCCAAATCATTAATCAGAAGGTTTGTTAACCCGAAAACGATATCAAGTCAGTAATTCCGAAGGTTCGTTAGTACGCACCGACTTTTCATTTTCAGATTAACGAAGCTGGTTTCAATTTCGGATTAGGCCCCAGTCACATATAAACACGGATCCTCAAGGATCTACACGATGATCCGGGGAATTCCGGGATAGTTTCGACGTCGATGGAGCGTCGACGAGCATTGATATGACTGTACACACGTTATCAACACGATAGCTACACGGATAAGGCCGGAAGAGCGCGGCGTCTACACGGACCAACACGGCATCTACACGGCAGCCACACGGACCATCCCGGATTGCTCTGCCAACACTGCAGTCCCCGGATGACTCCGGATGTTTTCCGGCATGTCTATGTGACTGGGGCTTAATCTTCGGAATGATAATGATAATAGTTGCGCATTTTCTATGGGCACATACCCGTGTCTTCGCTATTATCTATCGCTCATCTTTTTGAAATAGGTCAGGCGAAAAGTACATAACCATCAAGACATGATATCAATCTCCCTTTAGGGAGTGACCAGTCATTATACAATAAGGCATGAATCCATTGTCTTCCTATCTGTGGGGCAGATCCAGTTTGGCACATACTTAAGATATTTTTGAGTGGCGGCATCGAATATGGGATCAAAGGAAATAAAACTGTTGTGACTTTATCCCTTGAGCCTTCTTGGTTTTACCACACGCACACACACACACACACACACAAAAGAATAGAAGAGTGATTTAAGTCATAATTTTTATTTCTATTCTCTCTCTTTTGCTCAATCTCGGTCTGTAGAGTCATTTATGCTGTAATCGCGAATTCAGGAATTACAATCAAACCAAATTCCTTCATCGGGAACCCATTTCGGGGAAAAAAACGTTGAAGGAAACGATGACGCGGGAACTGAAATAATGACATTCATACATGCGCATTCCCGATGACGAGCGCCACCTTCGTCAAAACGCAGCAAGTAATCCAACGCGATATTCCCAGTATAGGGTGTCTCAAATAAAACTATACACTTAGATTCAAGATTCAAGATTCAAGATTCAAAGCTTTTGAAATGGCTGCCGAATATGAAATATATAATTATGGGGAAAAAGATTTATATGTATGGATAGCTTATGGACTCAACTTTTATATGACACCAAAAGGTCTACAAATAATTCATGCTTGAATGAGCAGTGCTCACTTTTGTAAAGGGTATGAAAATTAGGCTGCGCAGGAATTAGCCTTTTAAATTTTCGACAGGTGAGTCCGTTGGAGCTTAAAAAAACTGAAGTTGATATGATAAATTTATCAATTGCAATCTGTTTGGGTTTGCTGAGTAAATTTTATGGTTTATTAAACCAAACTTTTATGCCTGAGTAAACCGCAGTTGCATTTATTTTACTGTAGCATTGCAAATTTCCCTGGTAGACTCAGTGGTGTGTTCATGTGAGTAAGGATGAGGTGATGGTACATGTTGCAATTTCCATGTTACACACTCTTATTTTTTACATCTGTGACTTGAATGAAAACCTTGCCCCACATTGCAGTTATTTTCAGATTAGTAGAATAGTTAATTGATTTTCTTTATCTTCAGTTTTGTAAGCTCCAATGGACTCACCTGTCGCAAATAAGGCTAATTCCTGCGCAGCCTAATTTTCATACCTTTTACAAAAGTGAGCACTGCTCATTCAAGCATGAATTATTTGTAAACTTTTTGGTGTCATATGAAAGTTGAGTCCATAAGCTATCCATATAAACTTTTTCCCCCAGAATCATATATTTCTTATTCGGTAGCCATTTCAAAAGTGTATAGTTTTATTTGAGACACCTTATACATCGAGTCTGCATAATTATGCGCATTTGCTGCCTGTGTTTTTATTTCCTTTTACCTGTGCCAACCGTACCTTATCCAAGCACTATCATAAAAATGCAATTCAACACCATTATAAAGATCATTCGAATAGATAGTGCGTGGTAATATAGACTGAAGTGCAGTAGTCCCATCAAAATCACGAGTTTGGAAATGCACAGGGTTTTTTTTTTCTTTTGTTGTTGTGAACAGTGACTCTAGTCGCAATCATATTTTGCATAAACAATAGCTCACTCTATGATAATAATTTCATGACCTGACAATTCAACTGACAAAAACATACGACCTATTATAAATATCTTCTAATTCTTAATCAATAATTCAAAACCCACAACCCTCACCCGTCTTACACGCATCATCGCAATGCTATTCATACGCACTAAGAATTCGGGGCGAATATTTTCCTCTTGATTCCAATCCAAAAGGGCAAATTATTAGTGAAGATTTGAGGTCCGAGGTCCGAGTGAAATTTTTGTCGCCGTTTTAGCACCACGTCATCTTACCTGTATGCACACTTGCTACATGCGATATTACCAGTGTTTTAAAGGAGAACGTAAATATTTCAAATTCCATGTATGCTTGCTACAGATACACTCTATCATTGTTTTATCATAAAAATTGAAAAGTTTATAAATTCCATTACTTCATGGCACCTCTACATTTTGATTATAGTTTTCATGTCATTTCATTTCATTTAATCTCATTCCATTCTATTTCATCTCGAACAACACAAAACAAATTTACATATACACAGTAACACAGTAGCACAATCAACTTTGTAACAACAAGAAATACTGTGACTTTTATGATTAAATTGAAATTGTTGGAGCTGGAGAGGACTATTGAAAAGCAGGACTTGTAATTTGAAGTTTCCCGTGAGCAATAACTAATTACATGTACTGAACTAATGGAACTAAGGCAGATAGCCTTAAAAAAAAAGAGAGACAAAAAGCAACGAGATGAATGGGCTTACCGAGGTATAGAGAAGAGATTGTGTTTCGATAAACGATTTTGATGAGGAGAAAAAAAAGGACTTGAAAACGAGGGCTTACAAGAATATAAATTATTTTGCTACATTAAGAATTCTTAAACGAATTCCTTTATTTGAAAGTACAAGTGTAAAATCGTAAAGCTTCTATTATGCTATTGTCAAGATTATTTCAAAAGCCAGGGCCCGAAAACGAGAATATTATAGATATAAGCAAAAAATGGTTGAAGTCAATGGCAAGTATAGTATTCATCGGTAAAATGTCGGGTAAAATACGAATGAACGTTTTTGTTTTTAATGAACATAGAATTTCATTCATTTCATTTCATTCATTTTATTTTACCACGGATAAAAAGCCCAATCAGCAAATATGCTGTTTTTCAATGGGGCCGTGAATCATTGTACAAGAATCATATTAACATGATAATAAATGATTTAAGTAAAAACAAACAAAAACATCAACATTTGTTGCACTTCATCCACAAAAGTAAGGTTTAACATGATAACTTTCATAACACAAATCTACACAATAATCACAGCATGAACATAGATATAACAAATTATGTATCACCGTCCCACCCTCCAAAATTATATATATATACCCCCCAAATATCCAAAACATTTACCATTTATACCTAAAAATCCATTAAGATATCAATATGGAATTATATTCAATACTTCAAAAAAAATATATGTATGACTTATCTGTCATGCCATTCTAAACAATTTCTTATTTTTTTCTTGAAAATAGATATGAATCTTATACTTTTAAGATCAGTAGTTAGATTATTCCAGGCCACTGCCCCCCTGTATCCTAATCGTCTTTTCCCATAGTTTGTTTTGACTCGAGGAACACAGATGCTGTATTCTGACTTCCGTGTAATATAATGAGGATTCTGAAAACTTAATCTGCGACTTATATAGTCAGGGATCACCCCGTATAAGATTTTATGCATAAAAAAATAACATTCTTTGATTAATTTGATTAATTAAGCATATGAGGGAGAGAATGGTTGCTTAGTTCGTTTATAAAGCGTTCCAGGTGCAAAATATACCAATAATCTTTCTTTATGATATTATGTTCATAAAATAAAACAAAGGGCGGTGAGTTGGCTCAGTCGGTAGCGCGTCTGCCTCCGACCCAAGCGACCCGGGTTCGATACCCGTCTGGACTGAGCAATGTTGTGTGTGAATGGGATATACCGTCCTCTCCAGCGAGAGGCAAAACACTCTGTCCCTCGGATAGGACATAAAATGGAGGTCCCATGTGTGAGAGGGTCACAACTCATGCACGTAAAAGATCCCACTTCATTCATTCATCGCAAAGAGCAGGGTGATAACCCGGTGAAGTGGTCCCACCTCACATCCAAATGGACCCCATGGAAGACCAGCTTAGTGTAGCTGCATATGGGCTATTCAGCCATCTTCTCAGATGGAAAAATGACAACAAACAATCAGTGAGCATATGCATAATTAATGACAAACAATTCGAAGAGGTTTTTTTTTCCTGCACAGTCGTGATTGGGTATTTTTCATTCAAACTCTTTCATTCGTATATCTCCCAACCACTATGATGCATGCATCAATGCATGCGTTGATACAGCGATGCTCACGTATTCTTTTATATTCCTTTATAGGCTATAGGTGGGGTTTGGGGAAATGAAAGAAAAAATAACTCTGCTTATTCCACTAAAGTTCAATTGCAGTCTGTGGCGCATAAAGCATGCGGCGTATTATTACTATTTTTTTTATAGATATTTGTGGGTTAGAGAAATTCCAACGATTTGTTTAATAGTATTGCAAGTTGCGAACTACCTTGCAGTTGTTCAAAGTCATTCATACGATAAGCTGAGCAACGTGACCACGAGTATATCCTACACGATTGTGATGTCATGCGAAGTTACTCAGCAAGGATAACAGTATTTTACCTTGTCTGTGTGAAAAGCAACCCAGAGAGGACACCTCAATTCAGTGCATGTCACGGTGCCCCTCACCCTTCTGTTGCTCGCATGGACAAACAGACGCTAACAATTCCTAATCATTTCAGGAACAAAAACTGTTTCTGTCGACTGACTTGGAATGTTGATATTTTTGACTGGTTAGCATGGTTAGTGAGGCAAGGAATCAGACAGATATTTTGTATGATTTTTTTTTCTTTTTAGGAATGACACAACATAAGGCGCGAGACTAGTTGACAATGACGACATCAATGCGTTCAAACCAGCGTTTTGATTCGACGAGACCTCTACCAGCAGGGAAGTGATCTGATCAAACATACTTGTCTGCGACCCATTTTAGAATGGAGAGGACGGAGACGCGGAAAGATTTACACTCGGTGGAAGAGGAAGCTTTGAGCGAGAGCATGGAGGTGACTCCCCCAGACAATCTCGATATCTCTGAGAATGTAGCAGCGCCGAGCGATTGCTCCTCCCCTGTTCCACAAGAAAATGGTGTATCGACACCACGCGAGTGTGAAACTAATGACTCACCAGTGAATAGTCCCAGCGACGAACTGAAGAAACAGAAAATGCCAAGCAATGTTCAACTCAGTGAAATTTCTGGGAGTGCTGAGAATTTACCCGCAACTGGACTGGACAGTCCAACTTTGCAAATCGCAAAAACGTCTTTAGATACTGCGAGTGACACGCCGAAAGACGCGGAACGGGACTCTGAATTGACGGAGAGCAGCGTCTCCACGACAGACACGCACGGGCCAGGGAGCGCCGGGAGTGAGGGCAGGCCGTCCGGCGGGTATGACCATTGGACGCGGGACGAGCTCATGAAAGGACTTGTGCCTACAATCATTTACATCAAGGACAACGCCGGCAAGGAACAATTTCAGTGCAAGCTTTGTGCAGTGTCCTTCGACAACCACTTCGACATCTACATCCACATGCGAATGCACGACGGAGAAGATGGCATGCGAGTTCTAAATGAGCAGCGGATTATGTTGGAGAATGCAGGTAAGGGACAGGTGACGGTGAAAGGTAGGCCATATCAGTGTGCCATTTGCTCACGAAAGTTCAAATTGCCGAGGTCGCTAATTTTCCACACTGAACAATATCACAAGGGCGAAAAGAACGTGCCCCTCCAGCTGGTGTCTGGCAAACAAGTTAGTCCAGAAATCTTGTCCGAGTGGAAGACAGGACTGGCGCCGCCGGCATCCGTGGCAGGGGTCTCAAATCGGAGTGCCCAAAAGCCGACAAACATACCTCCAAAAGCTCAACGTGCTAATCACACTACACCTGTCTACAGACCGCCGCTTCCCCCAGCGTATGAGGGGAGTGCTACCGCCGCATTGCCATCGCACGCGCCATTTCGCGATGGAATTATGCCACCGGTCGGGATTGAAAAAGGCTTACTACCACCTTCGTATGATACAACTGTAGTAGAAGGCAATTATGGAGCTGCGATAAAAGGAAACGTTTTGTGTGACAAAGAGGAGAATGATCCCTTAGATTTATCGCATGGTTCCCAGAAAAACGTTGCTAACTATCTTAAATCGAACCAGGTACCACATGCCAAAAATCGCGGCATGCTATTACCTGCAGCAAACGAAGACACTTTCCTGGACACTTTGCCATGCGCTGGCCCCGCGTCCGTGGGCTTAGAGCATCCTCTGGCTCCAAGTGCTGTATATCAATCGTCTATTGACCGAATCGATAAATTACGTTATGCACAAAACTCTATGCATCATAAACCACCTCCAGAATTAGAAACCAAAAAGGCAAATCGAAATAATTCTCCATCGCGCCTTCTTTGTTACGAAGACGAGTTGCTGAAAAGACCAAAATATGACTATCTAGATGAAAATGACAAGTTCGGTAGCGAGGTGGACGATGTTCCAGACTCAGCATCATGGCCGCTGTTCCAGCTAGAGTTAGAAAGACAGTTCCACGTCGAGTGCGACTTTGCAGAGTTGCAGTTGAAAAGAAAATACCGGAGGCTTGGGCTCAGCAGCGACCGCATGAGGAGAACCCGCAACGCTCGATTTCGTAGAGAATTTTCGTCGATTATGAGTCTCGACGTCAACCCGTATCTGGTACGCGAATGGGCGGCGAAGGAAATGGGGATAGACAGTTCGACGGAACCACTCGACGACCTCGCCAAATTCCCGGACACGACCAGCGACGTGGGCCGAATCGAGAAGGACGCTTTTCTGGATAGGTTTGGCGATAGCGACCTCGGACAGAACCATGTAACTTTGCCATCATCTGAAGAATGTCGACGCTCCTCTCTCGGCTACGATCAGGAACAAATGTATGGCAGTCGCTTCTCTCGAAGCCCGTCCCCTTTGCCCGCCAATGATTCTCTTTCGGGTTTTCCGACGAACGGACAAAGCAGGTACATACCATTCCGTCCACCTGCCCCCTTTGGCCAGGACATCGGACCAGAGGCCAATAATGAGGAAACTTTTATGCCACCCGACTACGGGAAATGCCACGAGGGAGCAGACCCCCGGACGTATCCCTCGCAGAAAGGGAAGGCCATCACATCGCTTTTGTCCCGATTGCTCACTCGTCCGTCTTCATATAGGCCTTGATATCATATTACAATCTTACCTCTATTATCCGGCAATGTCGGGACGTACGGATAAAACGATTTACGGGTAAATCGATTTGGCCGGGTATGGGAAGAATAAAGTTTATGTACTTGTACACGTAGCTGCCGACTCAGCTAGACATTTAGTATACACCGCAACGGTGGTGTAATCCATGCTATAGCCTAATTAAAATCATAGTCGTTATCTAAAGGAAATTGAAAAATCTTTATGTAAAAATTCATAACATATGCTTCTTTTTGGAATATTGTAGGTAAATCGTGTGAGGTTTGTAGATGTTTTTATTGAGTTAGAAATCACTTTTTTTTTACGTCCTCACTGCGTGAACAAATCATGGTGATAGAGAAGTCCGAATAAGAAATGGCCGGATTATCGAGGTCGGACTGCATTTTTGGAACCGTGCTCATATCCGAAATTGAGAAATGTTTGTTCATCTATGAAGAACTTTGAGAACTGTGACAACTAAAGCCACTATGATATGTAGTCTCGCAATGATGTTTCTCAGGAAATTAGATATTCGGTTACACAAGACAGACAAATAAGTCAGACATTATGATTCTTTAGAAAACACAAAACCCAGCGAGTTTTAGAATGAAATGTTGAGGTTCTCTTTTCTTTTCATTTTAAAGAAGGCATGATAACCAAGACCAACCATGATATCTAGGAAAAAAGAGTGATTCTTTTTTTCTTTTAGCTGAGTCCATTAATGAAGTTAACATTCGATGAGAGCTTTGTAAATATACACGTAGAAAAAAAAAGCAAAAGTAAGAACGAAGGGAAGTGATCTACTGAGGTTGTTTTAGACTACCGGAAATTGATATATATTTTTTGCACCTTATCTAAGACATTTATATGATTTTTATGTGTCTGCTCCACCTGTTAATATGACAATGACACAGTAAGAAACGATCCACACGAAAGTTGCCCATGATATTTTATTACATATTTCTTAAGTTGTAAAAACAAAAGTATATCGCATCTGCTTATTTGGTTTGTAATCATCGCTATCTATAAGATACACTTGTTACTAGGAGACATTGCAGCTCCGTCATACATTTTTACAAGGTGTGCATATACTGGGGTAATGGCATGTTGAGGTGGTATACGTAAGTCATGTAAGTGAATTATGATTAATGTGGAGCTACAGTCACGATCATACGCACATGTATCTTGGAGGTAGACTATATTCTAAACGTTTTATTTTCTTACAATTTTTTGATTGTTTGGAGGTGTGATATTGTGCAGTGTTTGGATACAATATACCTTTTCTTCTTCACAAGGTACATGATATTCCATTCACGTTTTTACATTTTTGCTAAACTTATATCGTCATGTAAAATCTTATATAGTTAAATTGCTCTCGAGCAAAATTAACTTTCGGTGCGGTTGGTATTCATAGTTGAAATTAAAAGGCAAACACTTTCTGAATAACCTTCACCTTTGTTCGTAAAAAGGTTATGCAAAAACAATTTCATTAATGAATTAAATTGCTGTGATATATGACATAAATAATATTTTCATGTATTTTATACAGATTAACAATACATGCTTATAAACATTATGAAGCTATACTTGATATAATTATGTCAATGTGGCAGCGATTGACCCTCTCATGACATGTTAATCGGTAGAATTAGTACATCTTCTTGAGTTGTGTAAAAATGACAGAGGAATACATTATTCTAATCTCTAATTCTAATCGGTGTTATTCACATTTGTTTTGTAACACTGAATTAAGAAAACTGATTAAAAATGACATGATGATGATGACGTTATCGAGGGATTTAAGACATATACATAATTATGTAAATGAATATATATCATATTCCTCTGTAGTAGTTCATGACGATTGTTCTTTAGTTTAAAGGGACTGTACAGTACTGGTTGAGGTAAGGGATTCATGTTTTGAACATTTCTAAGTGAGATGATGAGAAACCTCTTAAGAAATTTGAAAGAGCATGTAATTTTAAGAAGGATTCAATGTTTATTTGATGAAAATTGGTTTTGAAATGGCTGAGATATCCAAAAAAGTGATAATGATAAAAGGCGACAGGCCACAACTTTATTAGGATCTCTTTGTTTCACCTCGATTTGGGATATCTCAGCCATTTCAAAACTGATTTTCATCAAATAAACTTTTGATACCTTTTAGAATTGCATGCTCTTTGACATCTCATAGAGTGGTTTCTGAATATCTCGCAAAACGTTAAAAGCTGAATCCTCACCTCGACCAGAACTGTACTCACCCTTTAAGTCTGTAATTAATAAAGGCTGTGACTTCGATTAATTAACACTATTTTAATCCCAGCCGTCATCGTAGCTATCTGAGTATTACATGTAACTTTGTTATTTCTAGCTTTCTGGAAATATTTCATATAACATGGAATAAGAATGATATTCGAATTGGTGTCAAGACAGTGACATTTATTTCCAATTTTTATTTTTATTTAATTTCATTTTTGTTGGAATTCAAGCTTGACGATCTGGTGCACGCTTCTTTTGGATTATCAGAAAAAAAAATTTAAAAAAATGAAGTACACACGGCTCGATGAATAGTGTTTGTGCCCTTTATTTCATTTTAAGTTTGAATGTCCTTTATACTTCAAGATATCTTAGAATAAGCTTTATATATGTTATCATATATACACATATATATATATATATATATATATATATATACATATATATATACATATATATCTGCAAAATATGCACACCTGTCATGAAGTGCTGTAACTGTAACTAGATAAGTTTGGATATATAACATGATTTGGCACTTTTTTCTTTCGAGTGATATATATATAATTATTTGTATATATAACAAAATACAAACTTTGCTCATTATTTTACAGATCACATTTTTTGATAATGTAACATTCAAAACTAAAGAAAAAGGGGGGGGGGAACATTTCGGGGATGGGAGGGGGAGAGGCTAATGCCACATTTATACTAAAATGACAAATGTTCTGAGACCAAATATTGATACAGTTCATGATGAACACACCTATAATTTTGTTGTCAACTACAGTGTAAAATGAAAGCCAACGTTAATTAGGGTGCTTGATTTTTTATCCCTTTTTTCAGGAGTACTGCCCCCCCCCCCCCCCCCCCCCACTGCAGCACCACCGGCTCCCAGGGGCCTGATCAAACGACGCTAGAAATGTTCAAACTCAAATAGCTACTCATGCACAATTGTTTACTTTTTGTCTGGTAATGAAAGCGAGTTTCGACATACTTCCGAGCTGAACCCTTTCTCATCCCACCCCGCTCCTATCTGATAATAATGTACAAGCATATTAACAACATGTGAACTTGGCATCCCACGTTTAAGGGACTGCTCTTCTTTGATTATTTTTCTGTGCTTTGAACCGGTGGTGGTTAATACGTCAATAATCGCTTTTGCGAACGAAGCATTCTGGAAAATGGGAACAACACAAATTTTGCATACATGGATGTGCGTGTTTGCATTTGCGCTTGCGCTTGCGCGCGCGTGTGTGTACGGTTTAACGTGTATGTGTGTCATGATGGGAGTAACTTTGTTTGGTAGACTAAAGTTGGTTGACTAAAGTGGGAAGGGAGATCTGAATATGGAAGGGTTTTGATGGTTTTAATAGTTGTAAAGGTATATTGTTCGCATGGGTAGTTTGGGAGAATCGGATAAAGTTTTAAAAGTATATCTTATTTAGGAAGGGTATATCCAGGGACAACTGGTTTAGAGGTGACTTTTGTTTCAGATATGATATACTGTCATTTATTTTTTCGGTTGGTAATTTGGTATGCTATTTTAATTCCACCTGTTACAATGAAAAATGAAATGTGTTTCTCAGTTGTTTCCCTTGTTGATGTCTATTTCCAAGTGCGGAAATGTTACCTCAGGCATTTTTTGTTGTTGTTAAGATGTATAAATATGCCAAACTGAATAATTGATTTGTTATTATTTGAATGGAAGTGAATAAACATTTTTGGGGAAAAATGTGTATATCTGAGTTTACGAGAATACAAATTTCTTTTACGTAAGCAACGTCCCATTTTTTTATATGTGCACCCCCCTTTTTTTAAAGATCTTGGTGACTTTAATGCAAAGATGTCATCTCCATGGGGCGACCCGACCTAGTTCATTCGCTGTTCATGTACCAATATTGCCGGCAGGGAGGGGCAAATGGTTCTTTGTGAAGAAATCATTCAGTTGGAGAAGTATTGTATTTCCTTTCTGTGCATTTCTTTTTTCTTTGACAAAGAATTCAGGCAGAGACCAAGCACAAAAGATGGAGAAATACATGCATTCAACAATAAACATGTATTCTAGGCATGCTGGAGAGATAGCTAGTCTAATATGCCGTCCTATATTCTACGTGTACATTCAACCGGGCACACTGTCTGCCATAATAATTCTATGAGCTCAATGAAACGACTGTGAACTCGGGTGCTGAAAAAGGTCACTTTTATGAATGCAAAGGCCGTCGTCAACAAAAGCCTACTTTTGCCTTGAAAGTTTATGAAATTATTCATGCATGGAAGGGGATTTCCAAATCGCCATAACCTATACGGATAAACTGAACAAGAGAAGTTACCATGTTTGAAAGAGAAATACCAGGCACGATGCATTTCGGCTCGGCTCAATAGCTTTGCATGAGGGTTGCCTGCTTGTTCATCATAGAAGGCTATTTATCGTTTTTCACTACCTAACCTTTGTAAAAAGCAGACGCTTTGTAAACACGCACAAAATTCACCACACACAACCGATCACGTATATCATATATATATATATATATATATATATATATACATATATATTGAAACAAGAGAGGGAAAACTGACCAGAAACAAATAATAATAAATAGTGAGAACTTTGAGCAAAGAAAATGGGTTTTCAACTTTGGAATAAATGTGAGGGATCGCCGAAGCGATGCAGCTTTTTGTAATATATTTTGAAACAAGGAAGGAAAAACTGACCAGAAACAATTGTAATAATAAATAGCGAAAACTTTGAGCAAAGAAAATGGGTTTTCATCGGGATTCGAACCCGAGACCTCCGGATTACTAGACCGGTACTCTACCGACTGAGCTATTGAAAGCCCTAGATCGGTGTTCGTCCCAAACCCTTAACTCTCTTTGCTCGTGTGGTCAGAAGCTATAGTGCGTGTATGTGTGCCACATACACACTTTGCTCAAAGTTCTCACTATATATATATATATTGTAGTTGTTCCGCGTATCGGCAGTACTAGAAATAGCAATAATAAAGTCACAACAGAGGAACTATTCGCACTGTCATCCCTGAAGAAGAGGAAGGTTCCTCGAAAATTCGGATTATTCATTAAATCAAGATTGGTTATCAATGCATTCCCTGCATTCCTCTGTTGTGACTTTATTATTGCTATATATATATATATATATATATATATATATATATATATATATATAATATATAAAGACAGTAGGACAAAAGAGAGACACAGCATTCTGCTTTGCACTATATAGCCTCTGATGGCTGCTAAAGTTGAGATATTTTCTCCTAGACGAGAGCGTACTTACGATCACACAAAATCAACCAGTGTATCCTTTTTTTTTCTTTTGTTAGTTGTAGCTCAAATGCTTGAAAAAGCTGAATTTGTAATGTAAACATCGAGACATTGTTGGGAGCTGAATGAATCTTTTCAATAAACGACTGAATACACACACACTCACACACACACACACACACATACACACATATATATATGTATATATATGTAGAGAGAGAGATACATACATACATACATACAATGTATATGTATACATATGCATACATGCATAAACATGTAAGGCTAACGTGGCATTTAAAGGCAAAACATAGTTCAGGTACGCTGCAAAATTGTCAAGTTTCGCTCCAAAATGTACACGTATGCCTAAGAAATGTGTGGAATAACGCTGTAATAACAAGATATTCGTTGGGTAAAATGCGAAATATTAACCAGAAATGTTCACATCTCAGAACTTACCCGATTGGTGTCAGGCTAGATCGGACTCGGGGACAACTCGGCCTCGTTTTGATGGCGGGGCCGAGTTGTCCCTCTGGATTTTACAGTGTTTGTACTATTGGAAGCGCTTCGCGTTCTGGCTGATCGCAGATGGGCCGAGTTGATACAACACGCGCATCAAAGAACCTCTTTGGTGCGCCTACAAAATGAACGTGCGCCTTTGTATAGAATAGCGGCGATCACGAACTGCGTATAAACTGTCTGAAATAGGGCCGAGTTGTGCTTGAGACCAAGTTAACCTGGATCCTTCTGGAATAAAAGTCGGTATACCGACTTTTACTTTTGATCTCAAAATACTCCGAAACAACTCATTATCCCGGCAAATCGCGTCAGCCAGGTAAGTTTCTTGGTAGCCTCTTTCGATATATCGCAAGCAAATATGAAATGGGGCAAGACGGGTTCTCAAGCCCTTACCAGAACTTTGTTTTCACTTTAAGTCCACGATTATTTATAATAGACAGTGTAAAGTAAGTATAATGTACATGTAAGTATCTATAATGCATGTGTACCTGGAATGTGGTTTGCATACAGCTTTATTAGGATAACTATCTGATCGATATAGGGATTTATGTTTTAAATGCATTTTGCGTGTTTACAGTAGTAAGAAAGTCTACCTGGTGAGTGCGAGCTGGCACGTATTCAAAGACGTGTGTGTGTGTGTGTGTATGTATGTGTTCGAATAGGTAGGTAGGAAGGTAGGTAGGAAGGGGAAAGTTACCTTTAAACACGCGACATCGATTGATCAGAGTACGCATATTAAAGGGGGTGTACAGCTTAAGTTGAGATGGGGATTAAGCTTTTCACTTTTTGAGAGATAATGAGAAACCACTTAAGAATATTAAAGACCATACAATTCTAAGAGGAATTCAAAGTTTATTCGATGAAAGTCGGTTTTGAAATGACTGAAATATCCATAAAGAATGTAAAACAAACGATCCTAATAAAAGGTGGATCCCACTATTAATCAACATTGCTTTGTTTTGGATATCTCGGCCATTTCAAAACCAATTTTTATCAAATTCCTCTAAGAATTGTATGATCTTTAATATTTCATATTACATAGGTTTCTCATTATATCTCACAAAAAAGTTGGAAACCTGAAGTCTCATCTCAACCAAAACTATATCATCACTGTAGATAATTACGCCATTAGCCTGGCGTACTTTACCCCAACGGATCACAATCAGACGCCCCAACACACCTGCCAGTTTTGGGAAGACCGTCGGGGCCGTTTTGCTGTCCATTCATAATCGCGTCTAAACAGTATCAATGGCGCATGCTGCCAAACTATCGCCAGGCTACAACAGTGGGAATTCGTAACTGTTATGAGCCCTGCAAGGTGACAGTGACGACTGCTGCCCCGCAGACAGCACGCAGGTGAGCGCAGGAAGAATGGTAAAAGTTGTGATAAGCATTGATAAATTACAAGTGATTTTGATTAAGAATCAGAATCACTCGACAAAGGGCAGGGCGCCCGTAAATTTGTGAGCTTGGTAAATACACTGTTGGTATTGACAGCATGACAAATTTCTTAAGTTATGTTCTCCTATAACCTACCAACTATTGATAATGTTTCTTGACTAACATGTGGACGACGAATTACTTTATATTGTTTTATGATAATCATATTACATTATATTATATTATATTATATTATATTAGAGTTATACTATATTATATTGTATCATTGATATATATATATATATATATATGTAATCAATGAATACTCGCATATATCTTTATTTGTATTTTTTCCAGTATATTTGCGTCAGTAAGACACTGTAAAAAAAACATTTAAAATTTCAAACTATTGATAATAACGCCCATGAAAACAACGAGCAATATCATGTCATATTGAATTTGTTTCATGATAAGTAAAAATACTGTAGTATGTCTAAAAAGATTACTCATCATTTAAAATGCCTTTCTCAACAAACTTCACCTTCTCTACATAAAATCATGCCCTGATGACAACAACCCACACCTGAAATTGCACTGCGTCCACTTAATCACTCAGTTTTCTTAAGAGAGTTACGTCACTTGATCTTTTGATTTTCTATGATGCCCCATCCATTTCCAGCTTAACCGCATGCCACGGCGGTCTCTTACGTTCAATCATTACTCTCATTTACTGAAAAAAGATATTTACGATTTACTTCTTATGTTAATATATTTTGTATATAGCCGCATGTTCATGGCATAAGACTATCGCCTATGTTTTTCCACTTGAGTAATACTTTTGTGAAAAGTTTGATTAAAGTTAGATTGAAGAATTTGAGTCTGAATTTGAATTTTGTTTTGAATTTACGCTTTATAACAAGCTTGCTTATAAGTAGATTCCATAGTTTTTATCAAACATTTTTACTTCAACTTTTACTTAACTTTGATATAGTATTATGGACCGCTATGTTCAATGTAAAGATATTTCATTGTACAGCCAAGCTGGATATTGTGTATCATCTTATTTTGTTACATGTCATAATTCTAATTCACAGATTCGAAAATAAATTGAAATTGAATTGAAAAAATTCTGGTCGTCAATTTGGGTTTGCATGATCCTATTAAATCCACGTGCCATTGACCAAGACCATTATCAACCAAATGTGTATTCTCTTTCTCTTTTCTTGGAATACTCTTGATAATATAGCATAAAATAAGCTTTAAATCTTAGCACTTTTAATTGTGAACTAAATATTGTTTTTAACAAATTCTGGTATGACTTTTACAAAGCAGAATTAGGTGTATTCCTTGTAAGCCCTAATTTCCTTTGTTGTTGTTGATAAGTTTAAAGACACCGAATATCCTTTCTTCACCTGAAACAGAATATAACTAGGACAACATTTTGATTGCATACCGTATGGAAACTAATAGAATTATTGATTAATGAATCTGTGACCTAGTGACTTAGCGAAGATATTGTATTGAATACAGATATTTAGCATAAATATATGTATTTAGCATAAAAGATATATATTGTACAATAACCATAAATTTGTTTCTCTCGTTGATTAGGAAGGTTAAAAAATCCAGTCGTTTGGTATCAGGGATATCATTGTACAAAATTAACCCGCGATTTAATGTATGAGAAAACAATTATAAGGTCATAATAGGTTTTATGAGTAGAAATGCACGATACATAGAGAGTAATAATTATCTATAATATGAATGTCGTTCTCGTGAATAACACTGAAATTATAGCAAGATTTCTGAAGAGTCTATCTGTCATGGAAAACTGCCGATAATATCTCAAAAAACAAACAAACACAAGAGTAGAAAAGTAAACACTTTCATCTGGACAATAACAACATGCATGTACCTCGACGGCCAATACGTTTGAATGATTAAATTGCAAGCGTCATTAGTCCCGAGCTTAGTATCCAAAATTCATTTCGGTACCATCAATTTTATGACTCTTCCATATGGGCCTACCCTTTACGAAGAATAAAGTAATCGCATTGCAGCCCATTATGTACTGGTGTATAGTGACTAACATTGATATATCGCTTTCAACAACAAGTCTCCTCAAACTCGCCAACGTTATTTCCATTTACAAAAGATTTTTTTCAAATAAGTGCATTTTCAGGCCAATAATAGAGCTACAAGGTATTTCTGAAAGTCTGCAGAGGGCTAAAACGTGTTTTGTTTTGTTTGTTTGATTGTTTGGTTAAACTAACATCTTTTATTGCCGTCCTGATCTGTGCAGCGTGGATGTGGAAGCGGACATTCAACCAATACTTTTATCGCATTAATTCATGTATTGCTTAGACAACTACTCTCTGTTTAAATCTCAGAACAAAACATGTTCTGGGATAGTACGTGGACTTAATATCCAACGTGTTGATACTTCTGACATTTAGATGTAAATTCATAAACATAATTTGTACATTATGCGAGGTCAACTTCTGTTCTGGCTAAAAATTCTAGTTGAAAAAAAAAAGCGGACTATTTAAGCAATGTAAGCTGTCACGATGATCAATCGTCACCGATATTGACCAATGTAAGTGGAATAAGTTTTTTTAAATATTGTGCGGAGCCACCTTGAATAGAAAATGAAATCATAGTACTTCAATTCATCAATACTCTCTTTGCAATAATCAAATCGATCAAATTTCTAGGTATTGCTATCGAATTTTGATGAACATGATAAAAGTTATAAACTCAGTTTTTTTTTCCAGTAAAATAAACATTATCTATATTTGTCAACTGGGCTGTTTCCGCTCTCAAGCATAAGCTTATAGGATACAGCATTTTTATGCAATTGCTCCCCTTAGATAGTAATTTTAAATGATTTTTCTTTATCATTAATGTACCGTGTAATTTGTATAAAACAATCAATTGTCAGTATTTTGCATACATCAAGTTTATCAATTCTTCTTCAAAAACCCTGTGATTTGTACAAAATAAAAATGTATTTGTATGTAACGTTTGCCATAAAATTGCAGAAATGAATAAATATCAAATATCAAATAAAATAAATGATACATGCATTACTAGTTAACAAATTCGAAAGAAATAGACACCTCTTGAGATTCCGTTTGAATACTGATAACAACGGTGATGACCAGCGCTCTTTTAGTATGTATAAATGTATTCCACATAATGGGTTCACTAAATTGGAAATTTCGTTCACCAACCATGCCAACCTTCATCTTAAAGGGGAAGGCTAGTAACTGATCAGTGGGAATCAGTGGAAATCCTGGGGGATGATTTGTTCCAATTCTTGTGGGATTCATTTAAGCGTACATTATATATCTATTGTTGTGTGAAAATTATTTGCTTCAGAATGGTCTCATATTCAAGTAATGTGCAGTTTAATGTTTCCAGGTAAGCATGCCTGGTCAGTGACGGGGCATTAAACTGCACATTACTTGAATATGAAACCATTCTGAAGCAAATAATTTTCACACAACAATAGATATACAATGTACTCTTGAATGAATCCCATAAGGATTGGAACAATCATCTCCCAGCATTTCCACTGATTCCCACTGATCAGTTACTCGCCTTCCCCTTTAACACGTGAAAGGCACATGGAGGAGCTTAAAGTTCGTGTGTCCCCCTTTTGTAACCCATAAAATTAGATTCCTCTCATAAGCTGTTATGTTGTACAATTTGAAAAGGTCGTTCCGACCTCTGCTCAGAAGTATAAAACTTCTTTATGACAGATGGAAAAACAGCCTTGTAGACAGCTGATAGAGTTCCAGTGAATTCATTTGGACTCAGAAAAAGTTCCAGCCGTTATTTTCGGTATTATACAATAGGGGACTCATGCAGTGGTGACATGGGGTTGGTTTTTTATTTCTTCTTTAAAAACTCTGAAATGTATTGCCGTAACACTATCTAAACGATTTTGGCAGACATTATTCTTCAATCACGCACAATTTTGTGACTTGTGCAAAGGGGATGTGACCTTTAAAGGACATCAGCGTTAGAGCGCCAGTTATATTTTGAACCGACTGGAGAGTGTAGTTTAAGGGGCCTAGGCTTTTGTACATAATGTGCTAAATAATACATATGAGCAGAATCATTAAGTTCCGGAAAACCGACGTACATTTTATATGTGAACCTCTGCCAACATTAACAACCAACCGATTTTAAATGTTTGAGTATTTTAGATAAACATTTCACCTGCTTGCTCCAAGTAGGACAACATGGCCTACTCGGCTTTGAACAAGCTGAAGTGTAACTATCGCTTTTAAAGAAGAGTTACAGCAGTCTCGCTTATACACAGTGCTAAAGCTTAATCGCTAAAACACGTTAAAACTTCAATCATTGTCATTTAATAGACAGTCATATCCCTTCCAAATACACCAAGAATCAGCACCCCTCATCATTTCATTACATATTTAACTTAAACTCGCATATCCACATGTACCAAATTTCGCCATTCAACAGATTTCCATTTCGTTAACGCCAATAAAGCTGTCTCAGCTCAGAAATCAATCACACGGTATTTACCCGACATCACAGGCAATGACACGTGCAGCGCTCTTCGATGGTTGATTGTAGGCAAGAGTTTGACGAGCGGATGGGTTGCTGAACTGCGGGCATGTATAACGGCATTGGTCGGCCCTCGTGTCGAGCCTGATACCTCTGGTTCAGCACATTCCGCACACTCACCATGTCATGACATGAATTAATTAGCGTAATATCGTTAGACCAGTCAATAATGTCTGAACTGCCCTTATGAATTCTGTGGTTAAGTAAACGATTACTTACGACGTAAATAAATGCATGTTTGGATAAAAACGACTGTCAAACTGTCTATGTCATTCAAAACTTACGTATACATGTCTAAAAGCTATTACAATGGCAGCATACTAGATCAAGCAAACGATATCGATAATGCACAGACTTGAGAGAAGATCATATATGATATTTTATTATATATATATATATATATATATATATATATATGTGTGTGTGTGTGTGTGTGTGTGTGTGTGTGTAAGCACGCACCTGTATTTCTGTTAATACCAGTAGTCAATGGTGCTGCGTGTTATTTCTTTTTCTTAAAACACCAAGTCACTGTTTTTCTTTTCTGTTGTTTTATTTTTCTTTATCAAACTGTGTTTAGTATATAACGTTAAAATTAAGAGTTTCATGCGTTTTTATTGGTGTTGTATTGTTATTCGTATGATTACATAAGATAGGGCCTCATCCACGTCAAGCTCTGCTTATGATGACGGTCCCCTGTACTGATTTCTCGTTTGTTCATATTATATAAATACAGTATGCCTTTGATTCCTTTGTTATTACAAACTGATGTTGCTATGAAATTGACATTTCTTATATTGATTTTTTTGTTATACTCTCCTTTTCTTGCTTACGCTGTATCACTTTGTTTTCATTTGAGAAAGAAAATGCAGAAATAAACCAAACCAATATATAGATAAAAGGTGTTTAGAAACCACAGCAAGGACATGATGTGTAACTCCGTCGCGTTGCAATCTTTTACACGCGGCACCTGCCGGTTCGAACGACTTTCCATAATTCAGATAATGAAATACTCTTTTTATCAAGCATCAATCATTCCTTTCTTTAGCACAAAACGGGATAACTGAGGGTCGACTTTAGCATGGTGTCTGTGGATCCACATTTTAGCTGGAGACTCGCAGTCATAGTTGACAATGGTCTGATCGCACAGATCACGGGTCCTCAAATCAGTGTTGAAATTGTGGGTAAATTTTTTTTTTCAGACACTAAAACATTGCTTTATTAACTAAAGAATCGAAGCTGCTCGATGAATTTATGATGATTTGCATCGTAACTGGCAAAAGGGAAGGAATATTCAGTTCAATTCAAATTCAGTTATTTTAATATATTTTAATATCTCATCGAAATATTAATGATCCTGTAGTGTCTACACATTGGTTATAACAGGAAAATATACTCAATTACAGCCATTCATAAAAGAGTACAGCATGAATTGGTCCTTGGACAGTCAAAATTCCAAGCACTCATAATTATAATCTCCCAATAAATGTTGATAGCCGAAATACGTTTTTTTTTTTTTTTTTGCTGATATAAGAACCTTCAAATCATGTCACTTCAATCACTGAAAGTCGCTTTAAAGGTACTGTTTACCATTGGGAGCAGTGATTAAAATATGTTTGAGTTATCACATTTGATGCATATGTGAAAGTCAATTGTATTACAAACATCCTAATATCATTCACAATAAAACCTAAAATATATGGAGATATCACTATTTTTCTTAATAAACCATATTACTGTCGGCTGTGTATTTTAGAAACAATGGTATCATAATTGTTACTCACATCTCACGACACTGCTTAATATTGATTATACTGATTAACATTTTTACATTTGTTATTTCTATCCCTTACTCACATTTTACAACTATTTAAAAGCGCTAAAGCTGGGTTTTTTGTTTCATATGCAAATGGTAAATAATGTCTTTAAGCTGAAGGAAGCAATAGGTGTTTTAAAAGTCTTAAATGAGATGAAAAAAAAGAGGCCATGATCATCATATCCAAACAAAAACTGGAATTAAAAACGTTCACATTATCAAACCATAAACTAAATTACATAAAAGAGCAGCTTATATCCAATTATATCTGGTTGTACATGGATGACTGTTCTCATCATGGAATAATTGGACTCATTAGTGGTTAACTCTTCATGATTTAAAACTGTATTTAAAACACTGGCCTGCATGGTCTATGAGTTCATCCATCTGCACTCTCGTTATTGGCGAACAAACTTACTTTGCATGATGAAATGACAACTCTTGCAATACGAAGCTGTCATCGACATACATTGCAACCCAGTAAATGCAAAGCAGAATTTTATAAACACTTATTTCTTAAACAAGTATATCCCACTAGAATGAACAACAAATTGATACTGATATTGCATGTAGAGATTATCAATGATAAGAAAAAAAAAATGAAGAGAATAATTGGGGTTTTATATAAGCCGCGAAGTAATAGAACTGATACGATGAAAATATGGCGTTGTTAGACAGTAATTAAGAAGAAGACTAGCAAGTTGTATATCTCCGAAATACCGCGCTGGTAAAGCTTATCTTTTTCTTGCCAGGTTTTTACATCATTATAGGAAAAATGTTTCCTCTAAATTGTTTATGGAAAGTTATACATGACAAAACAAAAAACAATATTAAGGGAAAATATATCCATTGTTTGAGATATAGGACTCACCAACGATGATGATACATCTGATGCTTTTAGTTCATATTTTACAAATAACGGTCCTCAATAGCTTCTAAGATTCACATAAATTCACACTTCACTTCATTTCTTCCATCACATCTTCAAGAGACTTTTTTTTCTTACCCCAACAGATGACGAGGAAATATTGTAGATTGTTGAAAGTTTGAAACAAAGTGCATGTAAAAGGGCATGATGGAATACGTATTCGCTTATTGAAAATGCAACGAATAATGGCAAATCAATAGTTGTTTGATTCCCGTCTCTCCTCAGAGATACGTCCTAATTCCCTAAAATAACGAAAGTAGTTCCAGCATCTAAAAAAGAAATGATCCTTTTGTTTTAAGTAATATAGACCAAAATCTATACTGCACAGTATATCCAACATTTTGGGGAAAATTGTTTATAAATGGTTATAATCTATAATTTTCTTTACACGAATGATCTACTCATATCAAATCAGTTTGGTTTCAGAAAGGGATACTCCATCGACCTGATAATACCTAAATTAATAGAGAATATACTGAATCACTGAATTCGAAAATGTATGGATTTTTCCAAAGCATTTGATACTATAGATCATGCTATTTCGCTTAATAGGTTACAAACATAATATGGCGTTTGTGGTTAAGCCCTTTCATGGATTGACCATTATTCATCTTGTAAAAAGCAGAATGTACTCTTCTAATTTTCCGAATCTGGGCAGTGTTTTGTGTATGGTGTTCCTCAGGAGTCAATCCTGGGCCCTTTGTTGTTTCTTATATAAAGCAATACTATCATAAATTCCTTTATCCCGCACTCTTTAATTTCATATCATTTGCTAATGATGCTAATATTTTCTATCCCCATGAGGATTTTGAAACGCTGATTTATATTCTAAACATGGAAATTGATAAAGTTTCTCAAAGTTTTTTTTTTTATGGAAAAGATTGTCCTTAAATGTTAGCAGAACAAACTGTGTACGTTTTAAATACAATTCTTATCATAATTATCGATAATACTGATTATGATGTATGCAATGACTGATTATCAATTACAAACGCTGAAAACAAATGATATTTATACTTTTCGGACTGCAGTTACTATGCAAACATACACTTGTAATCGTCTTTCGAAAATTGTTGATGGGATTTTCACTGCAATTCTGAAGTTCATTCATACTCAACGCGTCAATCGTTCGATTATCATCTGAAGTACCATTAAATAATCATAGACCCAAAATCATTAAAACATAATGGGCAATGAGTTATCTGCCTCTAAATTTAAAACAATACGTAACTTTGAACATTTATAAAAGGGAATTAAAATGCATCTTTTTATCTTGATATTCCCCCGATACATAAGTTCTCATTTATTCTTAACAATGAGTCTAAGGTAATGATATAATGTCCGTAATGATATAACAATTTCCGACATTGCATGAACATACAAAGTACAGAGCATACTTCTACCAATGACCGAGGAGGTGGACCCCTTCCACCTCCCTGCTTCTACAGATCAGCATCAGCACAGAAAAACTCACATCTTACGGCACTGGACATCCCTGCACTGCTCTTCACCAAGTGAATGGTGACATTTACGATGTACTTTAAGTTTATTCTACGTCAAAAGTTTACCTGGGGCCATCTTTCTAGTCAAGCTCTGCCTATAAAGATGGTGCTTGCATTTCTTATTTTATGCATACCAACTAGTAAAGCTGGATATATTTTCTGTCGGCTTAATTCGAAGTGTTCCCTCTCATACAGAGTAACTTCAATTTGACATTACTTTTCTCTTATACAATAGAGATATTATACTCCATACCGTGTACTAATGCGCAGGAACAATTCATACAATGATAGTTAAAACATTTTTTCTTCTAGATTCTGTAGATTATGTTGTACTGAAAAAATTGCAATGCAAAATTATATTGAACTAAACTCGATGCCAGTCAGCTCGATGCCAGTCAGATATTACGATATGAGAACATAAATTACACAGCTGGTCGAATGAATTTATTTTGACAATATTATGATCGCGTGAATGTTTGTCTGTAAATTATATATATACACATAATATTATGTATCATAATATATGTATATATATTTATAAAACTGATTTCTGCTAGGAGATTTTCAAAAGTAGTTTACGAATCGACGAAGATGACTGAACCTCTCTCTATATAAAATTGATATTTAATCAATCTAAAAAAGTTAATTAATTTGTTAAAAGTCAACCTCACACGGAGTTTCATTCACCCGTGTCTGTTTCTCTCTCTCTCTACATATGTATACATATACATTATATTTCTATATTATATATATATATATATATATATACGTGTGTGTGTGTGTGTGTGTGTGTGTGTGTGTGTGTTTGTACTGTATTTACACATATGAAGATGTTAAGGCATCTTGTCATAGTGGCAGCCCTTCTGCATAATTTCTCAGGTTATTACTTACAATTTTGATGATAAGATATATATTTTTTTTTTCATGGAATTAATTTATACATTTCTTCGAATCATGACGCACACAGTAATCTGTATATTGATATTCTATGTGATGTTAGTGAAAAAAATTTGATTTCTGCATGAAATTATGTTGGAAGAAAAATAAATTATAGATAAATTATATTATATCATAATCTATTATAGGGAGATGGTACGTAATCATAACATAGGCCTGTATGTATTTATCTATTTCTAAAGGAATACTATCTGTCGATGGTTTCTTTAAGATTAATCTCAGCAGTCATATTGCCTATTATCTGTTTTAGTATATTTCATTCATACATTCAAAGTTTGATTTTAATCGCCATTCGAGAGTTTCAAATTCAGCCGTGTGCTACCATATTCTCACATTAGTCTTTAACTGGTTCGCGACACGCAAACTTTTTATACAAGAATTAGTATACACATTGCACACACACACACATACATTTAAAGCTCAAACGCACGTATAAGTTCAAATTAATCATACATTGAATTAAACTAAGTCATATTATTTAACAAATGGATATGTGTGTGTATGGATAAATATATATGGATATATATGTATACATATATATATAAATAATATATATTCATCCAGCAGAGGTAAACACTCATCACATATTATGTACTTTTTCTGAATCATAAGGCTGTTTGTATCGAATATTGAAAGTTGTACCCTTGTTCTCATTCCTTCTGTACTTATTTACTTCCCTCCTGTGTCACCTTTACATCTATTCGTATATTTTTCTAACGGTTTTTCATGAGGGAGCTGCAAGATCAGTTATATCTGTCACCTATCAGCACAATGAGCTCTCGACTGATTTAGAAAAGTATTTGTCAAAGGTATTATCGATGCTTTCGTCACTACGAGCAGGCTTGGGTTTGGAGTCCGCGCTGGCGACACGGACAGTACCCCCAACGGGTCAGCAACAGTCATGTACGCCGTGGGGATCGGGGAGTTGGAGTGTGCCAATTGCACCATACGGCTGCGTTAAGAGGCCACAGAAGGTTTGCGCGTATAGTGATTGTCACACAAAGTTAGCGATGCAAGAAACGTACGATGATAATGACACGGCTCACAGGCAACAATAATTCTTCCAATAGAATTATTTTTCACTTGCAGGAGACACTTGTAGACTAAATGGAAACCAGGGAAAGATGTGACACCGCCCTTGCCCGTATATAGAAATACTGTACAACACCATTTTCACATTTTTTCTCAAAAGTTTTATTTTCAATAATGTTTAAACGATTTGTTGTTGTTGTTGTTATTGCTGCTGCTGTGTTCTCTGTAGCACATTGCGTTTTACTAAAAATTATGTTTCTAAATGGTATGCCACGTACATTTGATAAGACGACCAAAGAATACTAAGTATATGAATGAATGCCATTATTCAAAATTGAGTGTGTGTGTGCGTATGTGTGTGTGTGTGTGTTAATAATCTTATCTAATGTTGTAAAAAAGGAGATAATCCAACTGTGTCTCTTTCTCTGTTGTTGCTTAAGTTTCTCTCCGCGTTCTTATCCCTGAGTCTTAGAAGCACTGTTTACCATTGGGAGCAGTGATTTTAAAGATGCTCGAGTTCTCACATTTGATGCATGTGTGCAGGTCAGTTGTATCACAAAACACCCTTATACCATAATATTACAATTTTGCCATAAAGTAAACCATAACTGTAGACGGTATATTCCAGAAACAATTTTATTATAACTATTGTTCATATTTTGCATATTTAACAATACTTAACGCAGATTATACTGATTAGCATTTTCACATTGTTGTTTCCATCCCTAGCTCATATTTTAGAACTATTTTGAAGCACTAAAGCTGGGTTTTGTTTCATCTGCAAATGGTAAACAATACCTCTAAGACGCGAATTGTGTCAAGTAAAGCAATAAATAACTTCAAAACAAACAAACAAACAAACAAACCAACCCAGAATTATCTTGAGATTGTTACCAGGGATGCAATATCGACCGACATAATTATAAGAACACACATTTCAACTATTTTGATTATTTATATAGATCTTTTCGTTGTGCTTTTCTTCGTATAACATTAACTTCCAGTCACCTTAACCACTTAATTCTTTATATCTTAAGAACACACAAAAAATTGATGAAATTTTATTGATTTCAAACTCGTCTCCCACCCAAGTTATTTCTTGCAAATTTCAAGAGACTCCTTGCTTGCCGGTTTTTTTTTTTTTTTTTTTTTTTTTTTTTTGGGGGGGGGGGGGGGGGGAGTAATACTGCATGCGCTTCTACAATTTCGCACTGTTACCCCTTCTGTAGACTAAAATCGTGGCACATTCATGACATTCCGACAAATCAGCGACTACCATAATTACAATATCATATCGTGTTATCCTTTGAGAACTATCTCGCCTCAGTGGTTGAGTTTGCAGTCAGTCCGCAGCGCGAGCGAAAACGCACGTATTTATTCAAGTCGTATGCACGGCTGAGCGGTGCTTGCATACGTAATGAGCAGATACATGGTCATGAATAAATCCGTGTAGAACGAGTATTTCTCGGCAGTTTTCGACACTTTTAGTATCGACTGAAAGAGAAAACATAAGCAAATATGCTCATGATCAAAATATACAGAAAAGAAGAATATAGAATATCAAAATCCCTCTCGAAGTTCGGTATTGTATTCAAATATATTCCTTCACATTTGACGCCAAAAAACTAACCTGAAATCTTTCATGCCCCTCTAAAATATGGTGAAGACTATGTCCGCTAAAGTATATAGTATCACAATAAGGGCACGTTTTCCCATCTTCATTTCAATACGGGTCAGGAACTAGCAAAATTCAGAGACATGTCTAGCGTCGAGTTTAAAAAGATTATCCTCGCATTCGCACCGGAATTCCGGGTCTGTGATTGGTCGAAATCTGTCGCAAGACGCGGCGTGTCGCATTGCGTAGTATCCAATGGCTGCTGACTCAATGCTGTGAGTTTTAAATGTTAGGTTCCAGATTGTGATCGAATTTTCACTCTCTATACAAAACTTGAACTTTACACAGGAACCAATGATGTGTATGTGAGTGTGCACTTACAATGACCCTGAACAATGGACCTGGATGCCACCTGTCCCGAGCTCTGCTGCAAGGCACATGAATGCTTAATCAATTATTCATGTGGATTGCCCCGAGCACTGCTAGTCTGAATTCTTGACACAGGGTGAAATGCATGCACATGAAAGAAGTAAGCACATGTTTCCATGTGCTTGCACACACCACATTTTAGAATGAACAAAGACTAGCTGCGATAGTGGAATTCCTCATGAAACATTCCAATCCTGGCCATTGTCCACGACCATTGTCTGGGTATCAACAACACATTCCACGCGTGTTCATTCACTACCCCACTTCATTAAGAAAACATAATTTGCCTTGTTTTCAACAGGAAAATTCACAACCTTAAAAATGGTGCCCCTCTTCATTTTTTAATTGATCATACTCGCTCAAGTTTCACGAGTGTGAAATCGAAGAAATTACGGAGATCTATTTTCAATACCAGTCAGGAACTAGCAAAACATCAAACTATGATCTAAAAGCTTCTTGAACATTGGCAAAATAATCGTTTACTTTGATGCTAAAATGGACTACTATATTGACATCAAAAATAGGGAAATTAGGTATCAAATTAATGAGCATAATCAGCTCTATAACTTTACTAACCATCCTGGGTCAAACAATGCACTGCGAAAGCTATGAAAGCTGTTGTTGCGACCTCTGCAAAAACTCTCGCAAAGTATCGCGAAATCTCGTCAGTCTCAAAGGCACAACTGCGTAAACGTGATTCTGAATAAAATTGTCGTTCGTGCCTCATTATCGCACACGCTGCGGACTGACTGTTTGTGGTATGGTTAAGGAATATAATTATATCAAACAGTGTAAAAAAGGCATTTTCCTATTTTTCTAGCAACCATTGTTTTAGATGACAATAGGCCTATTTTTATAACATTGCAAAGGACAAGAAAAGACTGTTTTTTTCAACATGGACGGAAGTTAGTGTGATGGGTGCAGAAAGAAACACAAATTGTTATTATAGGCCTTTATATTTTGATCTAACAATTTTTAGTTCGTGATGTGCGGACCCATTCACATCAACTGAATTTACCTTGGGAATGGACATATTTTGTTTTCCTCTTTCTGTGAATGTGTGAATGTGTGTGTGTGCGAGTGTGTGTTATGTCGTGTACGTATTTATAGTGGACATTAGATGTATTTGACCAAAAGACAACTGTTTGTTCAGCATTACTCCATGAATGCACTTTCAGCTAGAATTAAGTCCCTTGTCACTCATACGCGAATATACTAGTCGCCCACCTCCAGCAATCAAAATTTTCTGCTTGCAGTAAAGTTTGCAAATGGTCTTTAACTAGAATAAGGCAAATGAAGACAATGAAGGCATTATGAAGACGACTACAAATTAGCCGCCGATTGGTCACTGATTTTCATTTTGGGATCGGCGATAATTATTAGGCCCTACAGTACTACTGGATTACACATGATGTAGGCATGTCTAAGGGTTTTTCAATAGTTATTTATGTCATGAATATGAAATGTGGTTGGGGACCACTTTCAAAATGGTCAGCAATCAGTCTTTATTTGGTTGACATATTGTTCGGCAACTGGTTGCCGACCAAATATCACTCTGCCAAGGGCCAGAAACCACTGCAGACCAGTCCTACAGAGGTGAACAACCAGTCGGTGACCGGTTGCCGGTTTACGACCAACGAAAAAAAAAATGCAAAAACAAAACAAAAACAAGGCAAGTGCCATAATGTGTCTCGCCCATTCGCGTACAAGAAATTGTACGCGAATGGGATATAACAGATAAAAAAAGAGATATAACAGATAAAAAGAGATATAAAAGGGGAAATGTGTATGGCCAAAAAGTGCCATAAACACTTAACATTAGGCCCTTAAAGTTCGTTGACGCCTGCCTGTGACCTTTGACCTTGTGGTGACCATCCACTCCCCAAGGGACATCTACCATCCAAGTTTGGTCACAAACTGACCTATGGATCAAAAGTTATGACCCACAATCGAAACGCGCCATAAAAACTTAACATAAGGCTCTAAAAGTTCGTTGACCCCTGCTTGTGACCTTTGACCTTGTGCTGATCATCCACTCCCCAAGGGAAATCTACCACCCAAGTTTAGTCACAAACTGACTTATGGATCAAAAGTTATGACCCATAATCAAAACGCGCCATAAAAACTGAACATTGGGATCTAAAAGTTCGTTGACTCCTGCTTGTGACCTTTGACCTTGTGGTGACCATCCACTCCCCAAGGGACATCTACCATCCAAGTTTAGTCACAAATGGAGTTATGGATCAAAAGTTATGACCCAAAATAGAAAAGTGCCATAAAAACTTAACATTCGGAACGAACTAATTGAGCACAGTATAATGTGAATCTGACAGTTAAAACAGATGAATGATTAATATTCATATATCCAACATTTTTCCTAACACAATGCAAAATGAAAACAAAGAGGCATTATTTCATGCATATATTTACGCAAACATAGGATGCCGTATATCTGTTGTTCAAAGACAAATTAAATTGGCAACGGAAAAAAACCTTTTTACAGCCTGTGACAACCAGCTGCCGAGCAGTGATTTCGCTTATGTGTGAGCATGGGTCTTATCAGTCACTTATCTGAACGTTTATCATGTTTATTACTATTAAAACATGATTAACACGAGGAAAGGATACAGGTGGATTATCCTCTATCCAGTCATGTTTGCTTGGTTCTGTTTAACGCCTTTTCCCCTGCCTTTGAAGCTCGCCTTTGGCGTCCCTAGCATCTCGTCTTGAGGTATAAGTGAGTGTACAATCGATATATGTTTTTATTTCGCTTGAGATCGAGACCTAGTGCTGCGTTTACACTATGTTCCCGGCGTCCATGACAGCCCCGTTTGCTCGAAACGTAGTGCGACGTTGGTAGATGAGACATTCTCCTGTTTTCCCCTCTTCGTATTCTAGTCTTGTTCGTTCCAGTCCTCGTCCCGGTGAACATTATACAAATATTGACTGCTCATGAGGATGATGGTGGAATGATAATTTCCACCACCATCCGAATACAGAGCAGTTAATATTTGTTTTATATACCTCATCGTTTAAGACTTAACCAAGATCTAGTATAGGGCTTGGCAAATTCGCAGTAAAACTGGTAGGCCTAGCCCTAAAATCAGGCCACAGCGCTCGCTTGCATGGTTTTCATGCATTTCGTAGACTACCCAGTACGCACGGTACTCACTCACGGTAAGTCACACGGCCTTCGGCGAGCTCCTGCATAAAATCTTGGCAGAAGATTACAGTATACATCCAATTTCCCGTCGCTCGTGTTTTAATTCGATATTTCCAACATGCTGAGATTTGTCTCTATTTCGGGATCCTAAGAAATCCTAAAGACAAAGTGCACGATCTTTGATTCAACTCACGTTAAATCACGGAGGAGCGCTCGATCACCGTGCCATGTTGAAACATGCATCTGTTGTGCGCTAGTGCGATGATTGTGCATTATGTTGTAGTTGTACTATACACTGTATACGATGCGCGTAGTGAACGTCCTTGGGGAGGGGTTGCGGACACCGCGCGCGAAGTCTAGTGTACTTGTTATGTGTACAAAAGTCGCGGAGGGTTTACGAATTCTATCACGAGGGTTTTGACTTACTATCACGAGGGTTTTGCCTTTCTATCACGAGGGTTTTGCCTTTCTATCACTTATATGATAAGATAGACGGGACTACACCTTGTCACGTGATATTCTTTTGACCAATCAGTGATACGGATCTCACTCATGAGGTATATAAAGTTGATTATTTACCTATCAGACGCTGTTCTCAAAGCGTATGGTCAGGCTAGACTATCAATATTTTCCGTCGCGTCCCGCTAAGGACCGCCTCCAAGTTTTGTTACGGCCTATTAGTTGCCGTTGTGTTTTGTTGCGTTCACCCCGTTTTATTATAACATACAAGGTTTCTCATAAGCACCGGGACTGCCGTGGCAATTTTATGACAATTCAAAAATCTGACACACGACATCCACGGCAATCACGGCCTGTCACGTTTGCCTATCATATCTCAACGCGTTGTCTCACGTCCATCCCGCTTTGTCCACGGTGGCCTGAAACTAATGTGCATGGCCGCCGGGAACATGGTGTAAACACAGCATTAGCTCCGTCGCTGGCACTTAATGGAATCCAATGGTCATGCATAGAGGGCATTTTTTATGTTGTGATGGTGTTGAAAAGTGTTCACCTGGCACATCGTGGTGTTAATTTGACACTGTTGCTGGTGTTGTTATTGTTTTTTTACACTGTGCTGGTGGGAGTAACCAATGACATCACATGGTGTCGATTTGATATTGCTGGTGTTAATGTAAATGGCATAACATCCGCCCAGTGTCAATAGGAGACCACATCAACTGGTGTTACTGTGGTATAAATGTGTTCAATTTTTTTTTTCTTCAAAAATCAAGTACTTTGTCGGAAAGTTCTTGTTCGTCTTGTTGAAGTTCAAAGTTGATAAGAAGAACCGTACCTAATTACCTATAATACATATAAATTATAATGATTAAATATATACATACAATAAGAAGTGACACTCGGAGGTGTTAATTTAACACCACAAACGAGCACCAAAAATGTAACATCAGCTCAGTGTTTCATATCAACCCGTTGAGGACGGACTGATTTTTCTACGGGTCGCCCTCGACGGGTTAACACCAGACTTTTTGCAGCGTACAGCAGATTTTCTGTTCAGGTATATTTTATATAGTCAGTTGTGTGTCTACCCCCCCCCCCCCCCCCCCGATATTTTGGCTAGGAATAGGGTTGGGTGGTTGCTGTCAATGGCAATACTGTTACCCTGTGTATACCACTTTCACTCTTGACAGGATTTCATTGCATTTCATTTCATTTATTTTATTGTCAATAAAATAAAAACTCTTCATGAATCAAGTGGCATACATAGATACACATTTCAAAATGAAACACAGAAGATGATATAACAACACACACGTCATTAATTCATATACAAAAAATGTTATGTTTTCGTGAGGATGTAGGCTCCATTTCAAGCAACCTATGACAAGTATGAATTACCCGTCCATTGATACAACGTTAATCAATATTATTTATCTCTGTTCAAAGTTTGTTACCTCACCATGTAACAATTCACGAGCTGATGTAAACATTTGAAATACTTTGTGCTCATTACAAAGAATTATTGTTGATTGTCTCAACTGTGATCTGTCTGTTGTTTTATTTCTATCGGAGAAGATGGCTGGATAGCCCATATTCAGCTGCTCTAGCTGGTCTGCCATGGGGTCCAGTTGGATGTTAGGTGGGACCACTTCACCGGGTTAATCACCCTGCTCTTTGCGATGAGTGAATGAAACGAGATCTTTGCGTGCATGAGTTGTGACTCTCTTAGTGTACACGGGACCTGCATTTAAAGGGACTGTACAGTACTGAGATGGAGATTCATGTTTACAACATTCCTAAGTGCATGAGATGATGAGAAACCTCTCATGAAATATGAAAGAACATGTAATTTTAAGAAGGATTCTACATTTATTTGATGAAAATTGGTTTTCAAATAACTGAGATATCCATAAGAGTGATAATAATAAAAGACTACAGGCCACGTCTTTTATTACGATCTCTTGGTTTCACGTGGTTTTTGGATCTCTCAGCCATTTCAAAACCAATTTTCATCAAATAAACTTTTGATATCCCTTAGAATTGCATGCTCTTTGACATCTCATAGAGTGGTTTCTGAATATCTCGCAAAACGTTAAAAGCTAAATCCTCACTTCAACCAGAACTGTACACACCCTTTAATGTAATATCCGAGGGACAGAGTGTTTTGCCTCTTACGAGAGAGGCTTGTATGATTACACAAATCATCGCTCAGGTAGACCGGGTAATCAAACAAGCTGTTGGTTGATCACCTTAATTCTCTCTTGCCCCTTCATTCTATTTGAATGGGAAAATTTCTCTGACATGAAGGACGAAGACTTTATGAAAGAAAGATATCGTGATGAACCTCTCAACGCAGTGCACATGTGTATGTGTGTGATTACATTGAACAATGATAAATTAACAAGAAAATACTCATATTAAGAAGTGTAATTCATATAGCTCTTGACAAAAGAACTTTTCAAAATGAAATTTGTTCAAATTCTTTCCGCTTTTGCGTATTCTTTTCTTTGGTCACCTCAAAGTGACGTATTTTTCGTCAACCCACAGAGATGCATTTCCTTGGGATTGAAAGGAAGCAACGTGGGTGATTCTTTCCATGGGCTTCTATTAGATAACTAAAGCTAGGACGGGTTCATGCCTATTGTTTTGCTGCTTATTTTCTCAAACCTCTAGACATTCTATTCACTTGTTTTGAATGTAGGAATATTTTCTGCTCATTCGCTGTAACGAAGCATTTGGGATGAATTGTATTTTTCTTGTTCTTTTTTATTCTTTTCTCTCTTTCTTTCATAAAAAAGTCTCACAGTCAATAATGTGGCCTTGCTTGGCTGACTGGATCTACAAAATTTTAACCTGTCAATAAATGTGACACAGACCTTGGAGGTTTTTCCACTTCGCGCACAAGAAAAACATGACTTTCTATTGGAAATTTTTGGGTAGGAACCGTCTGGGTGCGGAGGGTATGCTGCTTTATTCTTTGGCGTTTAATTCTCTCTGTTGCAGAAGTGTTTACTGACGAGGCAATACAAACGTTTAGAAACATTGTTCTATATTGATTGTTCCAGCTCGCAAGGAGTATCGATTACGTGCTATGATCCGTATAGAATGATCTCACACGATTTTACACAGGAAAGGGGATAACAAGACATAATGACATAGTCAGCGTAGTATCACATGCTAATGAGTTGGCAGCAACTGTAAAGATTGACCAACTAGACTCCAGTATAACTATATGCATGAAGGCGGAAAGACAGACGGGTCATGGTTCGACAGTACATGTAGGATTGTCGGGTGCGTCAGTTGAGAAGAGCGTGCGCGCCTGACATGCACCAATCAGAAGGTCTGTAATAGCTATAGAACTTTCTGGACAATGCCTCTTTCGCTTTCAGCAAATGTCTTCAATGATATTGCGCAATATACAATCATAGCTCTTGACTTCTCCATGAGCACACTGCACGCTGGCGCCAAATTTCACCTGAATGGAAACGGAATTGCCTTGATGTGTGCAGGAGGACCATATTATTTTTACAAAACGAACCTACAATTAGGTCAAATATCGTCAGATACATCGACTGAGGGTATTTGCAATTTACCGTACAATGTTGAGTAACGTTCTTTCGACTCCACACAACAATGTGTTGGTTTCGACGCTGTGATAGGTAGGGCCTACTATTTTTTTATAACTTTGCCTCTCGCATTGTATGGGTCACTGCGCTTGATTTCAATGTCATTCCGCGAGTGCGGCATAATTTCAATTCTCGACGTGTCTCACACGCCGTGCCGCCCTCAGTGGCAATCTTGTAAAAATGCAATTCCAAATTACTTTGCATCTCCAACCAGTCTTTACAATCGCGTGAATGGCAGCAATGTAGAAGAATCTTTCCGCTGAAGGGTAGAAGTTGCAAGAAGTCATTATGAAGGGATTTGAAAACTCTGTCTAATAAGAGTATATATATATATATATATATATATATACATATACTATTGTGTTTACTTTTCCTGAAAGTATTCCTTCTGTATGAATAGTATGCTGTTAAATACCACAAATAGGAAGCTTAAGATTTGCGACGCGGACGTTTAGACGGCGATTGTGTTGGCCGTTTTCCTCTCTGCCAGTGTCATGTTACAAAGTAGTTTAAGATGACGCGGAGATGGCGCCCCCATGAGTACTGCATCAGGTAGCTAGCTCTCTGCGTCGTGAATTTCAGCGGATGCAGAAATGGCTCAGAACCGACCGTGAAAACTCAGACGACGCAAGATTTTTGATACATTGTAAGCGCATGCGCAGAACATGTTTTTTCCCGCTGAACGTCTGCGTCGATCGCGAAAATCTAGTAAGCTCCCTGTTATCGAATATGAGCGGACGGACAGACGGATGGACGGAAGGACACACACACACACACACACACACACACATACATACACTCACTCATTCACAACAATAGAATCTCGTCTTCAGAATGGATGAAGAGTGTAAATTCCCTTGCATTGACCAAGCACCAACTTCCATTGTGTTTGGTCGCCATGATAAGTCGAGGTCAAAGCAGGCAGAACCCAATACAGCGGAACCGCCATGTCGCGCTTCTGTTATTTACAACAATGGCAAATAAACCCTCTACTCTACCTCGCATAAAAAGGCAAGTATTCATATCACCATTATTATAATATATTTATTTAACGTTTGCATCGTCTTGGCATCACTGCCCGTTTTTTGTTCGACCGTGTCGAGTTTTTATGCTGATACGAGATCCCGGGCCAATGTTCTTTTTTCATTTCTTTTTTTTTTTCAATCAGGGTACAATACCGTTAATTCACTCAAGAGAGACTTACACTCTGTCCTTGTGATAAACCGTGGACAAGTATTTAGATGTAAAAACTAGTAGTTGGGGAAAAAAAGTTTTGAAAACTGTAACGGGGTCGCTCCGTGAACCCACCACCTCCTCCCCCGCTCCTCAACGCATGAGGTTGCTTCTATAGTACGAATAACTCGCTTCCATTCACTCATTTCTTTGACATTGTGCCTGTCATGTTTAACCAGGAAAAGTACCACTGTCTACCATCCCCTACAGCTTACGAACACAGGTTACCAGGGTTGCCCTACATTTGATGTACCTGGCTTACATTACCTTTATTTTTTCTCCTTTTATCATGTTCATAACGTAATATTCAAATTGTACAAAGTAAGGTCAAATTGGGCATGCAATAAATGATACACTCCTGCTGCTTTTAAGGAAGTGTTCCAAGAGAATAAGTTATACATGATTACTCAACAAGGCAAGCAACTGTTACTTTCATCTTCCTATGCACTAGCTTTGGCAATAGAACTTTATGCTTACTGGTCCTAAGCTTTGGAATTCTTTCGATCATTCATTGAAACATGCATGAAGCTTTAACAGCTTTGAAATAACTGATTAATAAGCTTAAAAAGATTTGCAAAAATGTCACAATATACTGTCTATAATTTGTACACAATGTCTACAATATGAAATATGAATCAATTTCCAACAGCCTACTTAATTACCCATTGTTTAAAACATAATCAGTTCTATATGACTTTTTAAAAGTTTTCTACCTGATCACAATACAATTCATCACAAATGTAATTATATGAAATACATGTACTTCTTATTCAGACATTCATGTTGTGCTTAAGATAGTATAAAACACACCCACACATACATGATAATAGTATATATATAAATATATATGTATATATATATATGTATAAATGAATAAATGAATATATATATATATATATATATATATATATATATATATATATATGTTTATTCATTCATTTGAAAAAGAAAATAGATTAAGTGATTTTAACTGTGGAGAAATTTTGTGCAGGTCAACGGAGTGCGGTGATGATAATAAAATGGCTTCTTTCAGTTTGCATGTGATACGTGGTTTCTCTTGGTCTTATAGTTGGGTGTTCTATTTGTTCGTTTCATTTCCATCAAGAGAAGATGGTTGGATAGTCCACATTCAGCTGGTCCTCCATGGGGACCAGTATACTGGGTGTGAGGCGGGACCATGCTTCACCGGGTTGCACCCTCTGTCAGTCTGTGCGGTGAAGGAATGAAGCGAGATTTTCCACGTGCATGAGTTGTGACTCTCACACACATGGGACGTCCATTTTTATGACCTATCCGAGGGACATAGTGTTTTGCCTCTCATCGAAGAAAGGACGATATGATTGATTACACACACAATATCGCTTAGATAGACCAAGGAGGTTTAAGAGAGTGGCGCCACAACTGTCTTATTTCCTGTGAACCCATGATCGAAGCCGCCACTCAAAAATATTTGCCAAACTGGATCTACAACTCACAGATAAGAAGACAATTGACTCAAGACTTATTGCATAATGACCAGCAACTCTCTAAAGGAAGACATGTCCATAATGATGGTAACTACTTTTCGCCATCCCTTATATACTTATAAAAGATCGGCAAAGTGTAATGGTATCGAGAGCCATGGGGATGCGCGAATAAAAACTGCATTAAAATTGATTAAATAAATATCAAAATTACTGGACTGGGCATGCCCGGACACTAATCTGACATATCAATCTATAAAGATTCATAATTGAAGATTATACCATATCAGTTTTTTAATTGGCGGAATTAAGCAGAAAAGTGATAAAGTAAGCTTTCCAGGCGTGCCAGGAAAGCACACTTTCAAAAACTTTTACATGATCATGATGATACAGCTCTATTTTACACTTTTGCACATATTCGTTTTGTATGTTTTATCATTAGGTGAAATTTTGGGTAATTTGATAAATACACAGGCAAAATCATATCCGACATTAGATTTCAAAATGAGTTTTCAGATTGCTCAGAAAGATGGCGGCATCAAACATTGATCATCAAAGGTACAAATGCACCAGTCCTGTGGTATTTTTTGTTCATCCATAGAACAATGACAGCTCTTTAAATAATTTAAAGGGATCATATAGTTTTGGTTAAGACCTAACTTCAGGTTTCTATCTTTTTTTTTCTTTTTTTTTGTGTGTGATAATTTGACACCAACCTCTTATTGGAAGTATGAAAAAGCATGTAATTCCAAGAGGAATTCAACGTTCATTTTGATGAAAATTGGTTTAGAAATGACTGAGATATCCAAAACAGAGCGATTCAAATAAAAGGGGGACCTACTTTTTTTTATTACCGTCGCCTTATTTTACTTTGTTTTTGGATGTCTCAGCAATTCCAAAATCAATTTTCATCAAATAAACTTTAAATTCCTCTTAGAATGGTATGCTTTGTAATTTCCATAAGTGGTTTCTTGGCACATGTATCTCGCAAAAAGTTAAAAGCCCAATCTTCATCTCCACCAATACTATACCATCCCTTTAAACCAGTTAGAACTATTTGAACCTCCTTGGTTAGACTTGAACCCGTATCTTTTGGATCCGGAGGCAGACGCGCAGCAGCTATCGACCGAGCCAAGTCAATGCAAATCAAAGCACAGTACTCATAATCACACGGGCGCCATCTACTGACGATAACCCGTCTTGTCTGACAGTTGTTGCACTCCAACGCACAAAATTAAAACAGCCAAACAAAATACTAGTTCAGTAAGTAAACGTAAAAGGCCCCTGGATACGAGAAGTACCACCTTGTATCCAGCCTAAAAATGCACTCATCATTTCATATATAACTGAGACCGTAGTTTTGTATGGGGCGCCAAGTGTCGCATGGCATATTTTGTTAAGAAATAAAGCCCCTTTTACACTTTCACGGATCGCATCACGGATGACCACGGATCGTCGATCCGGGATTATCCGTACTGCTTCCGGCACGACCATGTTGACTCCATGAAGTCATCCGGCCTTATCCTTGATCATCAGGTATGTCCGCGGAAAAAGTAAGCTTGCTTAATAATTTTTCATGAAAATCCATACGAACTCTTCCGTGTTGCCTCCGTACTCCTTCCTTGTAAGCGCCGGCTACTCCGTGTTGCCGCCGTACTCCGTCCGGGACAATCCGTGAAGATGTCGGGACGCCCGTATTACTATCGGCTCCATCCGGGATAAAAATTCTTGTATTTTGTCAGTACAAGCTCGTAAAGTCCATGAAATTTGTTCGCATTTCCCCTCACCCCCCCCCCCCCCCCCCCCATCAGTATACAGCCAGCAACCCCTTATACTGTTCGTATAGTGCTCGTCTGAGAAGCTTCAGTGACCCACACACATCTCCTTGATATTTTTTGTGTGTGTTTTGCTTTGGTTTGTTTTGGTTTGTTTTGGTTTGTTTTGCTTTTTTATGTCATAATGTTCCCGCAAAATGAGAGTTTGCAACAAACAGATTTTAATTTATGATGTTGACAAGCAGAGGCGTATGTAGGCTGCTGTAGATATTTTCTGGTCACGGATTGTTATACTTAAATCTGGAGGCATGTCGTCCGAGAAGGTATCATAAGCAAAAGCAAATGTCATCTGTCAACTTTTTGGGGATATCCGAGTAAAGGCCGCGAAGGGACATAGACCCCGTTTACAGTGCGGGGCTGGGCCGAGCCGCGGCCGAGCCCAGCCTCAATTGCGGGGCCGAGCCCCGCAATTTTGTCCGTTTACACTGCCGGGCTCGGCCGCGCTTTTAATTCAAACCTTTCAATATTATTTTTGTCGTACTGGCGCTTTGCTTGTAAACAAACGCAATTTGGTATAGTCTGGTTTTCAGACCCTTTGCCAAATGGAGTCCGTGGCGACGAAGTAGCCGTTCGGGCAAAGGCTTTTGCCGAAGGAAAAATCCTTTGCAGGACAAAACCACCTTAAACTATACTAGTTTTCGACGTTGAGGGGGTTAATATCCTGAATAACGAGAGAGTTCGGGCAAAGGGTTTGGAAGCCAGACTAAAATTGACCGCGCATTTGGCCCAGTTTGCGTTTACACTGAGAAAAGGCAGGGCTCGGTCGCGGCTCGGCCGCGGCCGAGACCACCTCCAGAGCGTGGCCAAATGCGCGGCCAATTTTGGCCCCGCATTTGGCCTTTTGCGCGTTTAGACTGAAATGAAGGTGAGCTCGGCCGCGGGCGAGCCTCGCACTGTAAACGGGGTCCCAGTTGCATCCGTGCGTTTCCTTGATATCCGTGGTAGCTCCGTATCGTTTCCGCTGTGGTCCGCGTTCATTCCTTGTCTGTCCGTGTAGGCATCGTACTTGTCGGTGTAGCCTCCGTACTTGTCCGTGTAGGCTCCGTACTTGTCCGTGTAGACGCCCAGTTGGGATCATACATATTCACACCGGCATTGAGAGGAAAAGCGATATTTTGCACGCCGGAACACCACGGATGACGATCCGTGGTCATCCGTGTAGCAATCCGGTGAAAGTGTAAAAGGGGCTTTACTGATTTCTTACCGAAATAGGTGTGCCACCTTCGTGAATTCGGTCCAATGATATTAGACATTTATCACGAGGATATCTTCTTTTGTCGCTCCATCCTTAACTTCAACTTCCGTTCGATTCGATGATCTTAGTTTGCTTATTCATTTTCTTGGTACTATTGTGTGCAAGAGTGTACGATTTATATCTCATAGAATATAGGGTATAGATTAATGGGACTGTACAGTACTGGTTGAGGTAGGGATTCATGTTTTGAACATTCCTAAGTAAGATAATGAAAAGCCTCTTATGAGATATGAAAGAGCATGTAATTCTAAGAAGGATTCAATGTTTATTTGATGAAAATTGGTTTTCAAATGGCTGAGATATCCAAAAAAGTGCTAATAATAAAAGGCGACATGCCCCAACTTTATTAGGATCTCTTTGTTTCACCTTGTTTTTGGATATCTCAGCCATTTCAAAACCGATTTTCATCGAATAAACTTTTGATACCCCGGTAGAACCGCATGCTCTTTGACATCTCATAGAGTGGTTTCTGAATATCTCACAAAACGTTAAAAGGTAAATCTTCACCTCGACCAGAACTGTACACACCCTTTAAAGCTTGTATCGTGCTTACTACAAGTATCCTAATAGGTCATGTAGGTTACAATATTAAGTTGTTGCCACTCACAAAAACACAGACGCACACAAGCATCAGTATAACAGTGTCATAATAATTATGTAGTGCTATTTCAGTGGCATTCACTACTAAAATGCAGCGTTATGCTTGCTCTACCTTACTTTCATCTGAAAGTGCTCTTTTGCTTCTACAAAACAATGTTATGGTAACAAACCAGTATGGATTTAAGAAAACAGACAGACAGACAGACAGACAGACAGACAGACACACACACACACACACAAACACAGGAAAATTAACAACTACTTTGGGGTGCAATTGAAAACTGTGGTGTTACTCTCGATACGTAGCTTTCACGCTTAGGAATTCCCTCTCCAAGTCCGACTGCTTTACACGCCCACTATCATCTCTGTTCGACATCTTAGATACTTGTCTGCTTGTGCCACATTTATCCCATGGACAATAATTTCATATACACTGATGTTAAAACAGTTTTTCTTTCTTTCTGAATGAATATTCTCATCAGATAATTAAACGACTGCATGTAAGGTTCGACGAAATGCGAAATGATATTGAGGTTTAAAACATTCGGTATAGGTCCAAACATGTATTTTTCGTGCATTAACGCAATTACTCACAACTAAAATAAAATACAGCCTGCAAGTTAACTACACTGCATTCAGTTACTTTTGCCATTACCCTGTTTTCCCATTCCAGCTTCAATGCGACCCAAACGCAACCTCCTTTTGGTGGTGCTGCTGTACATTTCAAGCGGCAAAAGTCGACCATTATTAGCCCACCAGAGAGAAACGCACAAAAAAGCGAGCCATGGACAAGATTATTCACAAAGCACGGTGTCATCAAAAGTCTACGTGAACTATGCGACGCATTCATGTGCGAAGGTTCCGACGAGGGGTGAACCGCTCGAACGGGGCTCGACAATATGTCGACTTTGGAGGAACAAAGGGAAACTGGTGACCTTCGAACTCTTCAAAGCTTTCTATTCGAGTATCTGCTGGCGCAAACAAGATTATGACAATTCAAATAGGAATTCATCGTTATATTGTATCATACTGGGATGGTAGAGCACTAGGCCCGTTTCTTCATAACCTGACATTCCCGTTCGCATTGTCGTACGATTCTCGAGGAGAAAAAAAGAAAAAAAGAAAAAAAGGGGGGAAAAGGGACGGGGTGAACACTTCGTGAATAGGTACAGACGCACCATACACGATTTATGTATAGTCTTCTCGACCAACTTATTATACGTGGAAACCACAATCATTGAATCTATCAGTATTGCCATCAGTTGAAAATGGTATCGCTACGGGAGCTGGAGAAAGAATTGACCTGCGGATGCTGCGAGCAGGGCAGTTGAAGCACGCCCCCATTCCATTAAGTCTTTTTATACAGCTAGCCGAACTGTATGACGGATAATGGCATAAATAAGACAAACGACATGTATAACCACACTGAGAGGGTTAAGGGAAACATCGTGTCATGCTAGTATTCAAATTTTATGGGTTTGTAAAAATATCATACAATCAGCAATGGACATGTGGTATATACTGGAACAAGGTGTTATTCGCTCATATGGAAAAACACTACGGTTTGTTCTAGCTCTCAACTCCTAATACATGTAATTATGGGAGCATTTTTGTGTCATCAGAAAGACAAACGATACCAAATGATGGAACGATGAATACACTGTAAAGCACGATCTAATGAATTTCCGTGTTCTGGAATGCGCAAAGCTTCACGGAGGTTATGGAAATTGATAAAGCATAGGGCATTCAGAAATGTGAATTTTCAAAACTACGCAATAAACTTTGGTATCATACAAGCGCCAAGCATATAAACTGCTAAAATAGCCATCACAGAAAAATCTAGCATAGTGTGGCAAGTTAGTGTGGTACTATGACTGCTAAACGCAAAAAAATTATGACTTTTGTTGGTGGAAATAATACAGGGAATGGTCTACCCGCATTGCTTGAAATGATTTGGTATTCAGTAACACGTCCTATGCCTTCCAACGAACATCACGAATTAATCTTATTATACAAGTACCCCCCCCCCCTTTTTTTTTTTTGACGGGGAAAAGGGAAGTTCCAAGACATCGAGAGAATATTTGTCATAACACTGATTAAAGCGTGGTAACATGATACTTGAGTTAATATATTCAATGAGCACGTCCAAATCTGATCAGCTTCACGCACAGGCACAAATATTTATATACATTTTCAAACAGCATACATCAATACAAACATTCTCAGTAAATCACCATGTAGAGTCAGGAAGACATGCAAGGTTACAATCATTTCGTTATTCCTAAGGTTCGTTCATACTATAATGATATGTACTTCTGTTTCACTTTCGGATTAACGAAAATCATTTCACTTTTGGATTTACGAACCCTCGGAATATCAAACCCTCTTTCATTTTCGGATAAATGAAACTTCGGAATAACGCCACAAGACGGTAGTGTTCGGATTCACGAACATCTAAAGGTACAGGGAATTTGTGTGTTTCAGAAAAACGAACCATCGGCATAACGAACCTTGTTTCATTGTCAGATTAGCGAACCTTCGGAATAACGAACATATCACCCTGAGACACACCCTTGACGGGTTACGCCAATAGTATCTGGTAAGAGCTGTACCTCGTGATTTCACATTCTCGGTCGGAAAGGGTTAATTTCGCATTGTTTGACATGATATTTGCATGCTTTATCCCCAGCACGCCCTTAAAGGGGATTGCTAGTAACCGATCAGTGGGAATCAGTGGGAATGCTGAGGGATGATTGTTCCAATCCTTGTGGGATTCATTGAAGAGTACATTATCTGCTGTTGTGTGAAAAATTATTTGCTTCAGAACGGTCTCATATCAAGTAATGTGCAGTTTAATGTTTCCAGGTCAGCGTGCCTGGTCAGTGACGGGACATTAATCTGCACATTACTTGAATACGAGACCGTTCTGAAGCAAATAATTTTCACACAACAGTAGATACATAATATACTCTTAAATGAATTCCACAAGGATTGGAACAATCATCCCTCAGCATTCCCACTGATTCCCACTGATCAGTTACTAGCCATCCCCTTTAATTTCCACACGGCATTCACAAAATATCGTTGCAAAATCTGACAAAGGATTCAACGTGAACTCGTTAAATTACTCAAATCAATTAAGCAAACAAACAAAGAAAGAAATTTCAAGAATACAAAGTACTTTAATTGCGATGTGTGCACATAAAGTCAACGAACCTTTTCCCTAATTAGTGCATTACAGAAATAAATCTCGTGATTAAAGGCGCGGTCACTCTTGTATTGTACATACGCAGTGACGGATTAAGGAAATCACTATACCTAAGGTTTATATTTCAAGCCAACTAAAATACAGTCACAATTAAACAAAGTTTGGACCTCAACGAAATGCTTACATAAAGGCAAAATTATGGTGACACAGCAAATACGATTAGAACATAATACAGTGCACAGACAACCCTGTAAAACCAAAAGCAAAACAAAACGATATAATCATTTCGTCGAATCATGGGGGTGTGCAAAATGTTTGAACAAAAACTAATCCAGACCTTAGTAAGAGTGGTGTCAAAACTAAATACTTCACCTATTCATGAAACGCCATAGTAAAAGGTTTCAGTTATGTTTCAAAGTGGCCACAACTTGCCGGTAAGATGAGCCACACCATGGCACAAAAGTTAACAGCTAAAATACCATTCTTTAACATCGGTTCGACTCTCTTATCATCTAATAACATTATAAACCTTTAAAGAAAATGGAAACTATACATCCTGACTCACAGTCATTGATGGTAATATTTACTTCTCGTAAGAGGACAGCACATTCGTCTTCTCCTTCTCCTCCTCCTACTTTTTCTTCGTCTTTTCAAAATGCATCTTCATGCTGCTAGGTACGTTCCATTAGATATAAATAGGATGTGTGACTGCCTACTGGACCAATGTAGATGTTTCCCTGTACCAAGTGCCTTGTAAAAGTAATGCTAAACATTCGATTATAAAGTCAAACACTCAGCCTCTTTTCGTCAATTTCTCTATCCTATTCAAATTACTTTTCATTGTTTTCGCACAGAAACCATGCGCAAGATATCCGACAATGAACTTTTTATGGTACAAGCTCGATTTTCATGTTTAAACGCTCTCTTCGATTAGAAGACATTACATTCGCAGAATGCCAACTTTTTTTTGAGAGAGAGAAACTATGTTGATAGAGGATATTAACTCTCTCATATCTCCCATACAGTGTCACAATACAAGCCTCTGAACGAATATGTCAACGCATTGCAGCATTATTCTATTTCAAGTGAACAGCAAGATCACAAGATAATCTACGGTCGGTTTAGGGTAGCAAACTACTATACCGCGAGTGAACCGACATCATCACTCGGAAATAACATCATGGAGATTCGAATATAGCTCTCCGTGATCCACATGCCAAGATGAGAACCCATGGTCATATAAATCCCTTTAAAATAGGAGGAAATAGATAGATAGATAGATAGATAGATAGATAGATAGATAGATGGATAGACAGATAGATAGACAGACAGGGAAAGATGGAGGGGGAGGAGTTTCCCTGCATGCACACTTCATACATAACGTAAAACATAAACAAAACCCATTGCTCAAAATTCATGCACTATACCGTGATACCACTACTACAGATGTTCATTTATTCTAGAAGTACATTGTATACCGATGTCCTATAATAAATGACGCATAACGTTGCTGTTACTTCCTTTTGCTGTTTAATATGGGAGTTTACATAAACAATAACACTCCATACATACTTGTACTAGAAAAGTTTTTGGCAACCCGAGAGGTTACCGCGTAGGCTCGCACAATGCCAAGCATTATGTAGACCTACTGTCATGATTACAATAAGTAGGAACACGTGAAGGAATGGCTCGTTTTACGGTTCTTAGCAAAAAATCAAATCTAACATCCTTCATCCTGAAAACATTGGTTAACCAGACTTTTTTCACTTTAACGCAAATGGGCAAGTTTACGTACACAGGTACCTTCATACCATAGACATTTTCTGACTACAAGAAAAGCTTGCCCAAGGCTTGCCCGAGTAGTAAATGCAGCAATATTAGTAGAACACATCAGTGAGAGTTTGAGCAAAATCCGACAATCCGTTCAAAAGTTATGAATTTTAAAGTTTCTCCTCACTCAAGGCTGGATGAGAAGACTACTATAGCTTGTGATGTCACATGAGTACAACGACATAAAGCAAGAATAAAGAAAATTCAACATATCTTCACTTTTCTCGCATGTAACAAAAGAACACTGACCTTTATTACCCTTAACATACGTCAGTAACAAGTCGAAGAAATGTGCACTTTATTCAAAAAGTAAAGTTTTGTGAAATTCTCTTCTTATTTTCCTTATATCGTTGTACGCATGTGACATCATACACTGTAGTAGTCTTCTCATCCAGCAGTGACTGCACAGACACTTTAAAAATTCATAACTTTGGGGTGAATTGTCGGATTTTCCCCAAACTCTCACTGATGTGTTCTACTAATATTGTTGCATTCACTCAATCCACATGTATATGAAGGTGAACTTGTCCTTTAATGACAAAACTTCTATTTCACTACATTTCAGTTTACACAAGGTGAGTAAAAACAGAACCAAACAACTGAATGCTCATTTTTCCCCTTTTTTGGGGGGTCATATATTGTTCTATAAGGCAGTGGCCCTTATATACCACTGGTGTTACAGCTCAAGCCATTTCCAGCTTTTGATAATTTCAAACGAACCGAACATTTTACCTTTGATAAATAATTAATTTTGTCCACAATTTTGTCTTGTAAGTACTTAAGAAAGTCTCAAGCTGAGTTCCAGCACAGACGTAACATTAAAGACAAAGTTAGCTTTTGCAAGTTGTTGTGATCACCATGTCCTGAATTATCATCATTATTCGCATGGCTTCAAGTGTAAAATCTACACTTTTTCAAACCATTTAATTGAAGAGAGATTTGGCAATATGAATTATCATAGCATGATACACCATACACCGGCAACATGGAACATTGAAAGAACAAGCATGTTGGCATGGAAATGCCATGACTTTGGTGATAAGTTGGTTTCTTTTCTTCCCATTAACTGCTCTCAGGTATACAATCATGGTGATAATAATGTGCTCTGAAGCTCTGAGTGTTTCTGGGCTGATTTGGGGGGAAAAAAAGACTGTTACCCCAAGACTTTACACTCATAACGGATTTTGCATGTGTACACATCTGATTCTATCAATTCAACATTCATGAACACCAACAATAGCTGTACACTCGTTTCAGTTATCACATGAATGAACACACAGTTCAGTGCATCGCACCCAGTTCTCACAAGACAAGATGGAAAGTAGGGGAAAAAACCCAAATCATGACGCCTTTGACTGATCATAGGGTGATCTTTAACCCAGACGGGAATTATGCACAGTGACGGTATAGTGTACAAACCATACTGTGTTGTATGCATGGGGCCTACTTGTGGCTGGCTCTCTTTATGTACACAACTGAACGGAGGCATCAACACGTAAAACCACATTCACAAAACCCTTTCACAAGCCACAAAATGTTGCTGTAACGCTGACATCGAGTACTTGAATGTGAACTCAAAATACTGAATACATTCAGTTGTGCGAAACAAAAGACATCCATATAAATCAACTCTCTCATGAATAGTTTCATGAAACCACAGTGTAATTCTCCCTGCTTTTATCTCAGACGAAGCCATTAATTTTCAAATGGGAAATATACTTATGGAAACAGTGCTTATATAATGAATCAAAGTATGAATTTTGTGACACTCTAATTCATGTACTGAATTTGATTGTCTTTGCCTGGTCTGTGGCCCTCATGATCAATATATCTCAAAATTTTATAAACTGCAACTTGTTTTTTTACGGAATCAAGCCAAACTGGACATAAACACTTAGCTGGGCCCCATTGCCTATACAAGTGTATACGGTAACTTTATAATTGATGGTGACTCTGTAATCAATGGTAACCCGTGGTTATTTCTTGGCTTTGATTGGCTATGGAAAAGTGTCGCTTTGGTACTGTTGACTCCTGTTATAAAAAAGTCCTCGGGACTGACAGTTTTCTTTCGTTATATCGAAATTTCGTAGTAACCGAACAATAAATTAGCAATGAAAAATATAGAGCTTATAATGACGGAGTCGGAATTATTGCTTCGCTGTAACTGGGGTTTTGCTATAACCATGTTCGTTATAATGGGTGTGCACTGTAGTAAGCACTGATTGCACAGTGACCATTAATTGTATGTTATCACAGTTTCATGCAATGGGGCCTTGAACTGAGACTATGTTCAATGAGAGATTGTTAGGTCTACCAATATTTAGTCATCAAAACCAGGAAGGTTCCAGAAAAACATTAGATCATAGATAATTTTCGTGTTACATCCATCTCAACAATATTGAGGTGGATAATGAGATATTATGAATATATTGATACATAGAGATATACCATATGTCCACAAAATACAAACAAACAAACAAACAAACAAACAAACAATGGGACCCTCCGCAATGATAACTTTACAAAGAGTGAATCAATCTAAATATAATTTTAGGGTATGACACTATAAATCATTGCTCACATCTTACAGAAAACCCCATTCGATTTGCTTCAGTAGTCAAAAAGAAATGAGGTTTTTTGTAGAGCATGTCAGGAATCTCTTCCCTCCAAGTGTCTGTCCATTGTGTTCACACGTTGATATGCATGCAGTTCCAAGAGCATCCAAGGGCTAAATTTGGAAGAATCAGACTCATGACATGCATTACAACAATCCACATTTCTCTGTGACCACTTAACCAAATTGAATGGGGTTTTCTGCAATATAGAGCTGTGGAAGACGTTATACTTTAAGACCCTGAAGTAGCATTTAGACAGTTTAATCATATTGGGGGTTATCAATGCGAAAATCTGATTGTAGTTTTTTTGGGGGACATACTGCATTGAGAAAATTTAATTATTATGTCACAATAAATACCAAACCTGAGAGGCACAATTTTTATATTCTCTTGCAAACAAAACTTGGAAGGGATATTTAAAAATTCAGTCAGCCTCCTGCCAAATAAGACGGACTTGGCAGCTCTGTATAGTGCAACAAGAAAGAAGAGCATCTGTCATCATAAAACGTTTAGATTGTGGTGATATTTTGCTCTCAAATGAATAACCTCTGTTTCTCAATTATTAGAACATATCATTCCATTCTCTCAATGGACAGCATCTAAATTATCAACAATTATTAACAACACTTTGCATGTAATGGTTACAATCTCATACATTTTACTTAAACATTAATGTATGGCTGTATGTATGTATGTATGTATGTATTTAAGTGTTTGTATGCATTCATATAAATATATTTATAATTTATCATAAATGTATGCAAACATTTATTCACACTGGGTTAGAGGGTAAATCCCCCTTTCGATGGGACAAATTCTGAGGCAGAATCCTGAAACATTCTCCTTACTTATATCTTTCACATGGTTATTATCAGCCTCTTTGAATTTTCTTTCAGGCAACACTCCAATCTTGCTTTGAAAATGAGGCAAGTACCTCTCTAAGCTATACCTGGTCATTGGCAAAAAACAAACAAACAAACACACAAACAAACAAACAAACAAACAAACAAACAAACAAACAAACAAACAAACAAACAAACAAACAAACAAACAAATGTCTTGAAAGCTACTTTGTAGCCATGACAAAGAATAAGCAGCAGAAATTGACATTACAGATGGTTAAAATCCAAGAATACAATGATCCACAGTATGCAACATCATTATAGTGATACAGAAGAGCTTCAAGTCTTATATTTGGTACATAATCATGATAAAAATGATACAAAAAAATGAAAAAAAAAAATTTCTCATTTCATCCACACAGCAAATGTGTCCCTCACAATCATTCCTATGGATACACACGCACACGCACACATACACAAACACACACATACACATGAAACACACTGATTTGTGGGGAACTGAAATTTCTTCTCCTACTGTATCTGGGACCCCGTTTACAGCGCGGGGCTGGGCCGAGCCCGTTTGTCCGTTTACATTGCCGGGCTCGGCCGCGCTTCTGATTCAAACCTTTCAATATTTTGTCGTAGTGGTGCTGTGCTTGTAAACAAACGCAATTTGGTATTGTCTGGTTTTCAGACCCTTTGCCAAATGAATTCCGTGGCGACGAAGTCGCCGTTCGGGCAAAGGCCTTTGCCGAAGGAAAAATCCTTTGCAGGACAAAACCACGTTACACTATACTAGTTTTCTACATTGAGGGGATTAATATCCTGAATAGCGAAATAGTACAGGCAGAGGGTTTGGAAGCCAGACTAAAATTGGCCGCGCATTTGGCCCAGTTTGCGTTTACATTGAGAAAAGGCCGGGCTCGGCCGTGGCTTGGCCACGGCCGAGACCACCTCCAGAGCGTGGCCAAATGCGCGGCCAATTTTGGCCTCGCATTTGGCTTTTTGCGCTTTTACACTGAAATGAAGGTGGGCTCGGCCGTGTCCGAGCCTCGCACTGTAAACGGGTCTTATACTCCACAAGCATGATGGAATATAGGAAATCATTGTACTCCTTTCTACTCTGTAGCCCACAAATAGGGAGCTTCAGATTTTCGTGACAGGGACGTTCAGAGGCAGAAAACATGTTCTGCGCATGCGCATACTCGCGTATCAAATTCGATCTATTTAAAGCTCGCGTAGCCTGAGTTTTCACTATGTGTTCTGCCCTATTTTTGCGTCCGCTCAATTTACGACGTCGAGAGCTACTTCAAGCATTGATCATATGTGGCGAAATTGTATTTTTTATATGTTGCGTCCTAGCGTAATCTAAAGCTACTTTTCAGCACAACGAAGGGAGGGAAGAATGTCCAATGCAATCGTCATCTCAAACGTCCACTCTGCAAATCTAAAGCTCCCCATTGATGAGCATATGCGAGTACACAATAACACACACATACAACACAAAATGATAACATGAATGCCATAAGGAATCAATTTCACTTGCACAATTTTTTAACCAACTGAATACTGGAATCACATGGATCATGTCTGAATCTCTCAAAGAAGAGTTTGAAAAAACAAACAAACTGAAAACAACAGATATCTAGAATGATGTGTGGCCTTTCTCCCAGTGAATAAGAAAGATTTTATTCTTGTGAATACCATGGACGCTGCAAAGGTCTCTTCCTCAAAAAGCAGGCTTGGGTGTGGTAGGGACGTGATCTTTCAGCAATGAGAGCATGACGGCCTGGAAATAAAAGAATGAACACACCCTGAGCATGCACATGAGAAAAACTAACCCTACACAAACAGTCTAGCTTGACAAACCACCTCACTTGGTCTCAAGAATATATACAATAGTAATACACGTATATATATATATATATATATATATATATATATATATATATATATATATATATATATATATAATACAGCTTATCCATACTACCTGAAAGTCACAGCAAAAGCTTCCTGGGGAAATTACCTCAAGCAAAGTTCACTTTGAAAGCGTGTCGGCAAGGGGGTGAAAATAAAACACACCCCAAAAATAAGAATTATGACTACCTGAATGTCATCAGGCCATCAGTCAAATGTGTAGTCTACTGGGTATCAGGAAAAAAAAAAACAAACTATGGGCATGTGACTGACATTTCATTGAAAGAGCTGTCACTTTTTTATTCCTCTGTGCCTCCAATAGTACCATTCACCATTGTGGAGTCTCCTTTGCTCGTAGTTTTAACCAGAAACTCTAAAGGCAAAGTATATTTGTATGATTTACTGACATTCTCACAGTCATGCCTTCATTGCATTTAGTCCAGTTTTGCTAAAAACCTACTCGTAGCAATGTGCTGTTTTTATATGACAGTCTTTTCCTTTGAAGCAATTTCCTTTCTGGAATCATATCACCTCTGAAAAGGGGAATTTCGCTCCCACTTGAAGGGGATTCAGCAAATGCAGAAAGATTAGTAAAACACTGCATAAAATTTCGGAAGAATACAATCTGTTCAAAGTCTATGAATGTCAGTTTAATGAATGTTTAGTTTAATTCATGTACTGCCCCCATAAGTTGGAACCCTAAAACAATTTGGGATGTCATAGTAGTAGAACGAGACCAGGAAAATGAAATATATCACACAAAGCTAAAAGTTTTGTGAAAAGTGTAAACCTATCTCTTGGCCTGTAACTGTGATATATTCCGGCAAATATTGTTCTTATGCATTCTGGTGGAGCTATGTCAGGTGCTCACTAAATGAAAAAAAAAAAAAGATGAAACAAGACAAAACACCAAACAAACAACTTCAAACAAAAACAAAAAACAAAACAAAACAAAACTTTCAATTATTTGCAAAATTCTTTTAGAATTATTTCCTTGTTTTCATCCTATGACTGTGAAATCACAGCCTATATATAGTTCCTGTCTGGACAAGGGGCAAGAAGTCATTTTATCAACAACTTCCGAATTTCACAGCTTTTGAACAGGTAATCTGTTTTGCTTTAAACTTTCATAGAGAGTTTCCCTTATCTTTCTGCATCTGAAAATTTCCACTTTGAAATACCGATTAAGAGAAGAGTATGTAGTGTATGAGTAAGAGAGCATAATCTCCAGAAAAATTGAATAGCATTTATCATCATGTGCACAGGTGCAAGTCATTTGCTTACTAACACAAAGAGGAAGCATTTTGTTTTTTGCCTCTATTTTTTTTTTTTTACAGCTACCATATCAGTCTTACCATGGCTGTCCACTTGCGGTTCTCAGCAGCGAGGAAAGCCAGTGACCTGGGGCTGTAGAACACCTCATCGTCCACCTCCTCCATGTGCCTTGGGAGGCAATGCAGGAAGCACCAGTCTGGTGCAGCAATCCCGCCCATCTGCACACAAAAATCATGCAGTCAGCTTTACCAATTCATCTACAGATTCTCGATATTATTGCCACAAAATTGGCAACAAAACACTGCACAGGGATACTTGGCAATCATGACAAATTACACAGATGAGACAAGAAGAATTATTCTTCTGTAGTCCAGTTCCTAATACCGGTAAGCTCAATCATTTATGCACCTATCATTTGGCATTCAAAAGCTCTGAATCAAATAAAATCCTTAGGCAGTTCAGGCCAGATATAAAAGTTATTGGTCTGTTATCCAAGACTTGTCAGACTTAATCCATCAAGTTACAAAAAACTACATTTCTGAGGTTTTAAGCAGTATTTTTCAATAAAGATTTTTTTTTCTGTTTATTGTTAATATTTCATAAGAAATATGTAAAAAATTCTCTTTCATTTTAGCCCTATTTGTCGTTTACGCATAAGCAGATGTTTTGGTAGCGGAATTTTCAAAATCAACTTAATTGCACAATTCACAACAGATTCTTAAACTGGCAACACATTTCAGTCTTTTTCTCTCATTTTGTCCAGTTCCATGCAATCTTTCTCCACTATATGATAATTAAGTAATGAAATTGAATGTTGCCAATTTGAAGTGGACAAGGAGATAATATTCGATGACTAAAGGCATCCTTAAGGCTGGGTCTCCAATGGCAGAGAAAGAGTCAAGGAGGCTAACCTTCATGTTGACTTGGTAACCATTGAACGCCTTCAGCCTCTCTTGAGCCTCCTCCTCCTGCCCCATGCTAATCCAGGTATCCGTGACGATGACATTTGCCCCCTGGCAAGCTTCCATGGGGTCAGTAGTGTAGTGGTATGATGTTCCGTACTACACAGAGAGGAACAAAGGAGTTTCAGAGATGGTCAGTCACTAGACGACTAATCCCGACAAAGATCTGCAGTCAAACCTGTCTACAATGGCCACTCAAGAGAAACAAGAAATATGGTCATTACAGGCACGTGGTTGTTGTAGACAGGTCTGATGGAGGTAGAGAAACTCTGCAGTCTGAGGAGAAAAGTGGCATGCTTCCCTTGTCTAAAACCTGTCAGACGTCCATTAGAACAAATGTTGAGTTTATAAATGTGTGACCTTTGACCTATGACCTCAATCACCCTCAAATGCACCAAGGTAATCTTCATCTAGTTATACGCAGGTGTATCAAGAATTATTACGACTCATTGAAAAATTTCCACATCTGTGGTCTGAACATGAGAATTTATATAATCAACCTGCTATGCAACCTCTGACCTTGTGACCTCCATATCTATTCAGGTCACACCTAAATGGGTATTCATGTACTAAGCAACTTTACCATGTAGACATACATTCAGCACACTTGCACCGCTGATTGAGATCTTCTTTTCCTTTCTTTTTTTTCAGAAAAGACATGTTGTGTTGGTGGAGCTCAGTTGGCTACCATTAAGAAAGTAATAATAACATTCCTTTTTAGAAATTTAAATGAATTGAAATATTAAAAAGTGTTTGGATAGGATATGATGAAACTGTCTTACTTTTACCACTGCATAATGTTCACGATTATTAAAAACGTTCACCGACATACAGAACATGAAAGTTTAAATAGTCATAGAAAGAGCATAGGAGCTCTTTAAAACTTTACATGCTGGTATCTCTGAAATATGACTTAAGTCTATCATCTATATAATGCAGGGATACCAGTTGGAATGACGGAGAGCGTCTGAAATACATCTACATGAAGCCACATTGTACAGGGAAGAACCTGAACTTTGATACAACCAGGGCCTGTAAACTGGCATACCTGATAATGCTTTACTTCTAGCCACTAAATAGTCCAGACAGATCCAAGAATCATAAACTCCAATTACGATTTTGAAACTTCATTTCCTGCACTTCAATTTTCACTGTATATAATTTCACAGTGGTAAAGTCATGATTGTATAGTGTTACAGCTGTAGTTTAATCAAAACTAGAAAAGCACTCGTAGAGTGCAATCCTTTGCCAAACAACTCATTTCCCGCCACTCATAATCGCATGCTGAAAATTGCTCAATTGCACAATATCGAAGCCTTTCATCAGCTTCCAGCTAAGTGGCGCCTTGCTAGCACAGCAAATGTATTAGAGCACAAATGCAAACCTAAAATATGCGCAGCTTGAACTCCCAAGTTCATTGACCCTATCTGCCAAAAGATAAAAAATCCTTCAAGAATCCATAAAAAATTCCAGGATCACTACCAAAGTTTAATCATCTACTCCTCGCGTTATTATCAATTTTTCCTGCAAGTTTCATTCAAATCTGTTCCAAACTTGTTGAGTTATTTTGCAAACAGACAAACAAACACTGACAAAAATATAACCTCCTTCCTTGGCAGACGTATATATATCGGGGACTGAAAATTCATGTATTTATTAAAAGTCTTTTTTTCTTTTCCGTAGAATAAAAGATGAAACATCGACAGCTGACATACCTTTTCTGAGAGAACCTTAGCATCTTGTTGAACCTCTGGAAAAATCTCATACCCCTGTAGTGAGAATGCACAAAACAAAAACACTTTAATGACTATTCTGGAGCAATTAACAGGTTAGTCTGAAAAAGAAAAATACAATCTTACAAGCACGACAGTAACAATTTGACCAAAATCTGATGAAAATTAGGGGAAGTTGTGAAATTGTGATATTTTGCTAATTCTCACAAAACAATTCTTGAACAGTCAATATGAACATGGAAATGAGTGAGTCGACGATGTCATTGCCTCAGAACTTGCCACATAGTTTGTACATATGATACAGAAATTTTCAGTTAATGTCGGGTTTTTGTTGTTGATGTTGTTGTTGTTCAAATACAAGCACGCCCATGTCTCAGATCCTAATATATCTGAAGTTGCTAAGCTCTGAGTAACAGAGGCTTAGTGAGACTTGGTGGGTCAAGGATGATTAGATTGAAATAAGGCAGGGCTGCCAACTCTCACACAGTTAGCGAGAGACTCATGCAATTCACCAATTCTAACTGTCTCACTCTGATAAGAGAATTTTCATGCTGAACCCAAACAACAGAAAGTAAAAAATGAAATGTCTCCAAATCCCTGATAATCCGAACAAGCCAAAACCTTTGAGTTTTTCCCCACAAGCACACTCTCTCTATGGCATGTGTTGAAATATTTACTGAAGTATGCATCTCAGTGCAACATCTAAAAATGTAAAATTGTCAAAGTTTCCTCCAGTGGAAAAAGGGGGTGGGGGGGGGGGAGACATGGGCGGATCCAGGAATCCCATAAAGAGGGGACGCCTGTACAAAATTAAAGGGGGCGCACGCACCCCTCCCCCACTTTTTTTAAATTTCTTTTGTTTAAAAAAAAATAAATAAAAGGGGGGGGGGGACGGCCGGTGAGCTCCCCCGGGATCCGCCACTGGGGAGAGACACTTCCTTTCCACATAACCCCCCCCCCCCCCAATAATATTAATGTTTCACTCCAAACTCTCACTAGAGGTTGGCAGCTCTGAATACAAAGGCAACATGGTATCACAAACCTTTGGGGTTGCTATCCTAACGTTGATCCCCATGGGGGCAGCCCCCATCATAATGGAGTGAATGATGTTGTTTCCATCCCCTACCCAGGCAATAGTCAGGCCCTTCAGGTATCCGTAGTGTTCCTGTCATACGTTAGGAGAGGCATGCAGTGGAATGTGTGGAGAGATAGAAAGACAGAGAGGAAAGAGATATAAAGGAGAGAGAGCAGGAGATAACAAACAATGCATGACTTCTTGCATACTTAAAGGCATTATATACATGATGTACAATTTGCAGATGAAACAAAAACCCAGCTTTAGTGCTTCGAAATAGTTCTAAACTGTGAGTTAGGGATAGAAACAACCAATGTAAAAATGTTAATCTGAGTATAATCAATTTTATATATCGTTACACAAAATGGGAACAATGGTTATTATACAATTGTTTTTCATTGTTTTTTCAAATAAACCGTCAACAGTTACGGTTTATTGAGAAAAATCGGATTGATTGCGTGGGGCAAAGGTATGTATTATGTATACTATTAGAGGCATTCAATGGTGCAAAAACTGAGTTGACTATGAGCCTCATTACGGGAGCAAATGTAAATGGGTGACGTCGGCATGTAATATCCAAAATTGCTCAAAAATTGCACACTCAGCAGCTACAGTGTGATGAGCAAAATTGACCAATCAGATAGCTAGAATCTTTCAAATTGTTATGATAATAAAGAATACTATAGCTGCATAATGACTGCCAGCATTGGTGTGAGCACCTGTAGAGTCTGGAAATCAGCAAGAGTCTGCAGGGGGTGGTAGATCTCCGAGAGACCATTGACGATGGGAATGGATGCCTCCCGGCAGAGGGTCAGTAGGTCGTCATGGCGATACACCCTGGCGAGGGCAATATCCACCAGTCCAGACAGCACCCTGATGCAGTGACATGAAAAATGGAATGACGCAATGCTCGGATGGAAATGGTAGTTCTATGTTTTCTATGCTACACAGGTGGTATAAGTTAATATGAGTTGGTAGATTTCATTAACTATACCAAGGGCTTGCAAAGAAAAGTTGGAACCTTTCCTGGTTCTTGAAAAGAAAATGTTTAAGAGTAGATGAAAGCACAAGGGATAAGAATAAGATGTAAACAAGGAAAACGGGAAAAGAAAAAACAGGAGGAGGAGGAAGTGGGGGAAAAAGTAAGAGGGTGGAGAAGGAGAATAAGAAAAACAAACCCAGAAAATAGAGGAGGGGAAGAAGCAGTTGAGGAGTTAAAAGATGATGACAAAAATTACTTGTGAAGCAATCTGCTATCTATAATTGTTTAATATAGCATGGTCTAGAAATTTGGACAAAGTACAGATGACCACCATGTCATACAAATGGAGACCCAGTTGTACACTTTTAGCTTTGTTTGTTATTATTGCATGTTCTGCAGTGCTTGTACAACATTGAGATGATTTGGGCATAAAATATCTGAACAGAACCATTCAAGAACTCACAGTGGCATTATGTTGCATCTAACAGTATGGTGATTCAGAAGATGTCTAAATGACTACTCCTACTTATCAACAAAACTTGTTAACAATTCATTACAATTGTTACGGTGACATGATCCATTTGGACATATCAATCCACAGGATTATGCAACAAGGATGAAATGTTATGCCTAATTGCACAACTACTGCTGGCGGCAGCAGACTTGAACCAAGGACCTCACAACTGAGAGTCTATGTTCTTAACCACTGAGCCACCACAAAAACTGAAAAAAGGCTTGTATTGATGAGGCCAACCATGTGTCTTACCTTGCTGTGTCTACCAGGGACTCGTTCACCCCCAAGGTGAATATCAGCAGGTGACAAGAAGGCAGGATGACCCCCAAGTAGAGCAAAGCCTGGGAAGGGAAGATTGTGCAAAATGAAATTATGGCACTTTTTATTCTCTCTTGAGCTTTAGAGAACCAATGCTTGACCAAAAAGGGGGACCCTTAAATTCTGCTAGTCCATACATACACAATAACATTCAGCTGAACCACATCAAAATATTCAGAATCTATGGGTTCTTTAGAGACCCTACAGATGCACCCTGGTATCCAACATCAATGCATACATTGGTTTTGAACCAGCAATACTTCAATTTGGTTTTTTTTTTTTAACCAAAGTGTAATTGTTCAAGGTTTAATAGTTTTGTGTTTGTTATCTAATGTCCTCCTCATCTCAAAATGTGAACATTTTCTCTTTACTACTAAAGAGTTGCATTCAGCAAGATTGTCAAATATTTAGTATTTTGTTAACTTGCAAGATGGCACTGTACTTCAAAAAATTACACATGTAAATTGTAAAATATTAAAACTGGGTGAAAATCTGAATATTCCACATTTTCTTTATCTGTAGTAAAAATGCCAAAGGCAGCAAACAAATTGTAATGTGGTTGCACTTTTGTAAAAACCCTATTAAAAAAACTCAGTGTAAATCTATGTTTACTATGAGCCAAAGCCGCTCATCCTGCTTTATTTTCAAGATCTGATCCTACAACCACCAACACCAAGATCATTTTGTAGCAAATCTCCCTCCCCCCGCCCCCCCCCCCCCCCACCCGTCTCCTTTCCTAATATCTGATCTCATTCACAATGTCCATCACACCTGTTTCATTGGACAACCTGGTCCTGGTGCTGCGCTTTTCGAAGATGAGTCCTGCAGACTTGCCCTCGAGAGGCCTGTAGGACTCTCCACGCTGCTTGTATCTGACCTTCAGATCTGACGCTGTCCACAGCAGCTGCTCAATCTCCTTCTTGGAGAAGTCTTTGAGAGTCATGAAGTGACGTCCAACAAGGGAAGAACTGAATACATCATAAAATTGATTCGAATTGATAAATCAGAACTCAGTCATTGTCATGAAATACAGTCACAAAGCATTCGCACTAAAATAGAATTTAAAGATTTAATTTACAAGAAACGATTAGAAGAGTGTCATCCTAGTATTAGTAATGTAAGCGAGGTTAAATTTTTCACCACTACTTTCCATGTCTACTCCAGTTCATCATCACGATGGGTTAATTGATTTCTGTACCTGTAGGCTGTAGGCCTTACTTCACATCAGGAAACAAAACAAAACAAAAAAGAACATGAATTATCAATGCAAAACAATTCAAATCAATTTCAATTTTATTGCACATAAAAACAAAGAACAAATGTAATATAGTAAACCAGTTTGAAAGACTAATTTGCAGTCAAAAGCACTGAAAACTTACTAACGTTAATTTAAAATCGAAACTTTAATCTACGTCTAGATCTAGACCCTGGGCCTATATTCATTACAATTAGAATTGGTACATGAGGAATTCATCATCAAGTTGAAGATCAAAATGAACATGAAGACTATAGAGTTCGTTTGACGTTACAATTGCACACTCCTTCATACACCACACTTATTTATCGTCAGGCATATATTCAAGTCGCTTTTAGTGGACAGAATATCGCGACGACAGCTCAGGCCGTGCCATGCTGTAGCTGTGCACGGCGCGGCGTTTACGTCTGGATCTGGTCGGGCTAAATTTTGCACCGTATGTTTGTGTGCATAAATCAAAATCAACATGTGGGACTATTACAACAAAGCAGGATGTCCTACATACCTTCCATCTTTTTCAGGTATACACAGCTGTTTGCACGTATGGAAACTTGCACATATCAACTGAGTTTTACAATTTCGCGCGGGCAATTCCTTTACCGCAACATTAAATAGCTGACGGAAAGAAGAAGCGAGCAATGACATGGTTGGTTGACTTATCCTAATCTGTTGTGGAAACTGCAGACGCCGATACGAACTGACGTGTGCCGAGTGTGCATGTCTACAACAAGCCCCCCTCCCCCCCCCCCCCCCCCCCCCCAATCGACTGCGCTGGTCCGTCCCTGGATCGCGGTTTTATGTGGGCTCGGAAAGCCAATCGCGGTGGACGTGTTTCAATAGCATACATTGTAAACGTGTCGAAAATAAGTACGGTGAAAACTCGTATGACCAGTCATGACAAGAAACAAGCCAAATTATTCTCAAATACCGCAGACAAGGCGCGGAGCTCCAGCTATCTCACGATGTTCATCCGGATGATGCAATCGGAGCTTGAGGTGCCTGGCGTCTCTTACCCAACCTCCCTGATGCGACTTCATCTTCACACTGTTTAAACATTTGAAGAAATATATTTGTAGTTCAATGATGCAATGCTTACGAGGCTATGACATATACATCATATTTAGTTGAGCTCATCTGTATTGGAAATTCAACTGGAGTGACCGAAGACAAACAAGTCTTGAAAATCATGGATTGGCCATCCCAATCCCCAGATCTCAACCCCATCGAGCTCCTGTGGGAAGAACTAGACAAAAGGTCCGAGAAACTTGCCCAACAAGCGAGAATCATTTGTGGGAGATTCTGCAGAAGGCATGGCAAAATATTTTCAGTGACTCCCTCAACAAGTTGACCATAACAGGATGCCAAGAGTCTGCCGTGCTGTGGTCGCTGTCAAAGGAGGATTCTTTGATGAGAAGGCTGTCTAAGTGGAACACTATGAAAAAATAAAGACTTGGCATAATGACACAGAATATACATTTTGGATTCTTATTTTTACGGTATCACAAAAACAAAGAATAAACTGGAATTGATCACAATAAATGAGATTCCATGATCAAGAAGAAAAATCACGACCTTTGTTAGCATGTTAAAAAAGTATTTGTCTATTGTGTTTTTTGAATTACAATAAACAAGAAATAAGTTTTCCGTTCATCTGAAACATTGGGCATTGTTTATAGAATAATAAATTTGAATTAGTCATTAGCACATAGAAAGGGCATACTTTGTGGAATGAGTAAAGGGCACAAGTTCCAGCACCACGAACCAAAGCCAATAACTTGCTGTGTCTGCTGGGTATTACATTTTGATGGGCCTCCTTAAATGCTTAAAACCTATGTCAATATGAATGCTAATGTGCACTCAATTTGGTACCAAATTGTTGTAGTACTTGTACCACAAAGCTATGACAAATAAAATGTGGTTGATGTGGACAAATTTGGTTGCTGCTCAAAGGTGTTCCCAAACTTTTGGAGGGGAGTGTATATATTATATATATGTGTATATATATATATATATAATTGAAAGAAATTGGACTGAGGCGGGACGTTGCTCTCGATCTTAGTCTCCCTTTTATTTGTCAAGCTTTCGGCCCGTCATTGGACCTTTGTCAGGACCTCAGTCCAATTTCTTTCAATTATATACAACCAACAATGCGGCACCGCGCACGTTCGGGACCCAGGGAACTATCTCTCACATTATATATATATATATCGTCACAGGGGTGACAAGACCTTGTATCTGCAATTTTGGTGAAAATGACTCTTTTTAATTAATGGTCAAATAATAGTTTAAGTGATGTCCTGTCCAAATCCAAACTGTCTTGCTCCAAAAATTAAGCCACCACGGCATGTCAAAGGAAAGGCTATCCCATTCACCACAGTGCTTTGGCCGCCATGTTTTTTGGCTCTCCTGAACATTTGACATTTTGTAGATACGAGGTCTTTGCGACGATATATATATATATATATATATATATACACACACACACACGTACACAATAAACCTATGCATACATGGCTTCACATTAGCAGTGGCCACTAAAAATTGATGCCGTGCCACCAAATTTCTGAAATGGCCATCTTTGGTGGTCTGATTGAGCATTTAAGATTCAAAATGGATTATTTTTCTGTTTGAGTCACTAAGTTTTCTTTTTCTGGACACGAGAGAAAAGCTCAATATATATTTGCTCACACAAAGAGAGAATACAAACATTCTATGGACCAATAGAGAAACAGAAACAAGATGGGCAGAAGGACAGACATGAAAAGACATGTACAAACTGACAAAAACATTAGATACAGTGGATTAGATTCTAATTACATTGTACTTTAAACACTGATATAGCAAGCTCAATTAGAAAAAAAAAACTGCAGCAGATTTCAAAGTTTAATTGTATTTTTTTTTTAAACCTTGACATCACATTAATGTTGTTACATGTATCAACAAAGCCAAGTCATAGGTATCAAGGAGTCTGTATTTATGAGTCCATTGCAATGATAACAGATTATCAAAAAGACAAAAATGTGTATGGGTAGAAACACTCACACATACAGGCAAACAGACAGACAGACAAACAGACAGGCACAATGGTTCAGACATTTACCATCATCTCAGAGAAAACAATTTCAAAAAAAGAATGTACACATGGAGCAACTCCAGTCATAAAAAGACTTTATTCCCAATAAAATTCTTGTTCACAAAATACTAAATATACCATCTGATAGAGGAGTTATACAATTTTGTACTATAATCTGCCCACAAAGCATGAAAATACAGAGATAGATATAAATCTCATATGATACACACACTACAAATTGGGCAGAGTAGTTTGTAATTAGTATAGTTTCCACAGCTGAAAGCAGTCTTATATGTGCCAGCAGGCTTCACCAGGTGCATCTGATATGAACCACCATACCAATCATATGATCTCCTTCACTCCTTAAAGATTCTGTCAATTCCTGCACTGCTTTTGAGGCCAATATATTCCTTCATGTCACACAATAAACTGATCCTTGCAGAGGGGCCACACAGTAATCATAGCAAGGAAACATTGGATAGAAAGAGACAAAGTTTGTCTTAAATACAATGTGTACGCAACACCCATAGTTGGAAATTACATTCTTTGTTAACCCGTCGAGGACGAGTCCCGAGTATACTCGGGCAGCTATCTATTGGTAATGCATGTTGTAGCAAAATCAAACCATCCTCAGCACGTTAAAGATCTGGTAGTGTGGGGACGAGAAGTTTGTTCCAATTGAATCGATCCTCAGTCACTGCCTACTACTAGGACTAGCTGTGATTATGACTCAGCGCGGGTCTGCTAGAATAGAATTGCATGTCGGCGAATATACTGAATACACTGAAGGTACCCTCATTGGTAACGTTCGACTCTCTAATATCACTACAGTGTAGAGATCAGCAGTTCAACTTCAGTCCAGGGCCCCATTTCATAAAATATGTTAGGATGGCAACTCTTGCTGGAATGGCATCTACCAATAGAAACTACAACTAATCAGGAAGCTGGATTCTTGTCATTACTTTGACTATTGCCATTCCAGCAAGAGTTGCTATCATATCAATTTTTTATTTTTTTAATAAAATGGGGCCCTGATTCTTTAGCTGCATACAGTACTGTATGTGCTACATGCTTGCATTACAAGCTCTGTGCAATTTGTTACAGGGGTTTCCAAATTTTTCTGAGTCGGGCCCAGGGAATAATTTTCATGGTATCGCATCGCAATTTGCCATGCATTTTTACACCACTGCTATACAAACTAACTTTTGTGTAGATTGTAGCAGTTTTCTTCCATAGAAGTGTACAGGATACCACTTGAAATATTGTTCATCAGCTGAAATTGCTAATCAAATATGAGTTGGAAAATTATTCCCTGGGGCCAGCCTTCCCATTGCATAAGATGATCACCATACACTCCCAGGTCTTTCAATTCTAGAACAGAAAACATATTTGAGCTAACTGTGGGCATGACAAATTTGGGCCCAAATGCCCTGATAGCAAGGAAAGCACTTGTAACATCATGAACAGTATATAAATTCTGCATGTACATTCTCTGTTTGTGGTGCTGAGAGCTACAGGTTGTACATCTAGTTTAGATCGTAATATTGCTAGCCAAAGAAGTCATTCTACTCAGCTGTACATTCCAAAATACCACAGGAACAATAATTAAAATGATATCCATGCAAAGTTTAGGCATAAAAGAGAACAAACAAACCTAGGTAACAAACAGAAAGACGAACATTTAATATTCTATTTCTTGTGTAATAAAATATAGACAAATAATCTTTACTACAGGTATACATTTGGTTAAAAACCTCGTAAGAAGGCAAAGGGCAGAAACTAGACAAACACACATACACACATAAAAAGAAATTGTAGCAGCTTTCTATGGATAGCAAATTCTATTGAAATCATCTTTGTAATGGGGGCTTTGATGGACCAATAACAAAATGTATGCCATATGATGGGATTGAATGTTTCACAATAGTAATCTTTGTAGCAAAAATATTTCTCCAGCATGGACGTCTACATTCAGGATATCTTACTCTTTCAGCCTCATGTTTTCATTTATCTGAAACGAACCAAATATTTAATTGCATAGAACCTCAGTAATGGATTTAAATGGTGTACTCAGTAGTCTTTGAATACTTTTACAAGGGAAGCTGACAGGAAGCTATTGACTAACAAGCTGCAAGATTGTTTTAAAAGTTTGAAAATTAAGTTCCTGTTGATAAATATTAAACATTTGTTCTTAGCTACATGCAAATTATTGATATCGTGACTCCTGCAATTAGGAATATTTCTTTTTCTTCAAATTACACTTATTTCCTTGTTTATCTGTGGAATTACTTTAATTTACAAAAAAATGAAATTTAAAAATTGACAAAACTAAAACCAAAGCGATCATTATGCCACCAGTGATCATGTTGTTAACTTTACATACGAATGCAATACAGACAGACACTTATCCTGCACAAAAGCAAACTCACAAGATCAAGATGTTGGAGAGCTATTTGATAAAATTTCAAGGAAATGTTCAAAGCATTGCTGTTATTCAAACAAGCATTTATGATGCAAGTAACATTATGTCTTGTGGAAGCTCAGACAGGGCTACTTTGGTCCCTTGACTAAGATGTCATAAGAAGTATGACTTCTTACTTATTTGTCTACTTCTATAGGTCTGTTTTTACTTGTTTAGTCTCGTTTTTATTGATCTTCCTAACTGATTTGTATCTTTTAAATTCACAAAGTAAAATAATGATATTAAAACACTTTCTCCTCAGGAAAAAAAAAAAAATCCTCCAGTAAGGCTGCATAAGATGCTATGAATTTTATCTGACAATTTTTCCAAACATCAACGACAGGGGGGAAATATCCTTAAGAGATGCAGAACAAATAATGCCTTTTGTTTTTAAACCTGAATGAAGTATGTTATGTGGCTGAACTTTTTTTGATACCCTGGCTCCCGAAAGTTTAAACACTCAACAGTCTTTAACATGCATAAATATTTTTGCTTTTTAGGAAAAAACAAAAGCAACAAGAAAACAAAGAAACAAAAACAAGCAATCACACAATCATTTGCCATATATGATGCGAAGACAGAAGCGACATCTCGTTTTTTTGTTTTTTTTTCATTACATTCTTTACTTTAAATGTCAGACTTTACAAGTCAGACTTTCAAGAAGAGCTATTTCGGAGTAATTGTAATTTTTTCCAAACCTCGACACACACTACATGATTCATTTACACACTTCAAGCAAGACATGATTGGCATTTATTATCAGAGACACAGCAATTATATTTTGACAGTTCTTTGAACAAATCTTTAAAAGGAAATTCATTTTCTCCATTGGCTATTAAAGATGTTTTTCCATTCACATGGCACCCACACACACCTGCCTCCTCTGATCAGCTCACAGAAAATCTGTCATTTTGGCACATTCGGAATTGACTTCACAATCAAATACACTTTGCTCTGCATAGCATATGATTAAACCTTTCCCACCACAAAGATCCATATGAGGCGCACCCTATGCACCAGTGCCAAGGACCCACTGCAGGAGGAAGAAAGGGGGTGTATATGCTGGTGGTGGCCTCCTCTCAGCACCAAGGGCTCTTCCAAGGGGGGCGTCTGAGCCCCAATCTCCCCATCTCTACCAGTCCTCCTGAAACCTCTGCAGCAGTGTTTCCTAGGCAACCTCCGCTGCCACTGCCTCTGCTGGCTTCTCCTCTTTCACCTCCTTACCTTGACTTTGGTAGTATCTAAATCAACAAGGACAGAAAGAACACAAAAACAAGTTTTTATCACAATGCTAATTTAGTTATCAAGATCTGTACTCTATTTTTCGTTACAAATTTGGAAACTCTACTTTCCCGCTGTATGATTTATCATTATGATATTTGTGTACCTATTACACTTTGGAGGAAATCAAAATCAGTAAGAAGCCAAAACCATACTTATTTTCTAAATGGGCTTATATTGCACAGCAATATTAGAATGGACTTCATTGATATTTTCAAGTGTTCACTCCATGCTGTCTAAACCAAACAGAAAATTGCTCAGCATGAAAGCCATCAACAATAACAACAACAAACCACAAAGAATTTAGGTGGTAAAGGACATAATTTCTGATCAAAAGACCTCTCCCCCCACCCTCTTTGGTACCATTTCAGCTTCTCCAAATGAGAGCTACGTGCAGGACTCTACAACTTACAGATAGATCCGTCCCAGCTGCATGAGTCCTGTAAGTCCAAGGAAGAAGTTGACACTGAACAGATTCCAGTTGACCGGTATGATGACCATCGAGTATCGGGCCCAAATAACACCTGTTTGAGGTAGCAAGTGGACATAGGTGGACATACAATATGTAGGGGACACTGGAATGCTTTGACACATTTTATATGGAGTCTACCATTACAGTCATTTCAATAGTTGAGCAAAGTAATTTGTATGTACATGTGTTCAGTTGTATAAATTATCACAATCAAGCAGCTTTAAAAGTTGCAAATATTACAAATACCAGGACTGCTGTAAACCTCTACAATCAAACATGCTGGTACAACGGGAAAAAACAAAAAACGAATAAACCCACTGGCAACTTTCCAAGCATGCTTTCACAAATTTTGTTGATATTGCTATGTATGTGTGTATGACTTGTTGCATTTTAAATATTGTAATGGTCATGGCTCTTCATAAAAAGCACAAGTACGATGCATAAGAATTTGGGATCATACCAAAGAGAGGCATTCAAATGCAACTCTATGAAGACTTCAGCAAGAACTACATGTAACTGTGTCTCCAGCACATAACTATGCCCCAGACAATGTTTATTTGTTATGTCGTAATGTCCATTGTCCATTTTCCATAATCAACCTGTCGCACAAATGTTAAGCATAAAAAAAAGACGGGGGATATTCCCATTACCGGTGGCAGCCAAGGCACCAGACTGTCTGACACTGAGCTTCTCAGGAGGACGGGCGTAGTCAGCTATTCCTGCAATCACGAGGCACTGGTACAGGAGATACAAAGAGAAGGAGAAATAATCTACATTGAACAAAAAAAAAAAGCAGCGCTTGAACCAACTCATTAAAATGCAATGTCAGTCCATTTTAGATTTGATTTTGATAAATGCTAAAGCAACAACATACTAACAAGCAAAGAGAAAAAAAAAACAAGAACCAAAATCAGAATGGTAGAAGTTCCAAGGCCGGCAGAGCGTTTTCAAAGGTGTGGAGGCCCACTTCCGGGTTTCATGAGCTAACAAGCAAAAAAAAAAAAAAAGGTCCTCAGCTCATCTCTCCCCTCCCATTCCCAGGTTTCTTCAGCTGACAAGCAAAAAAAAACAAAAAACAAAACAAAACAAAACAAAAAACACTTCAAGATCTCTTATTTCTATTTAGTGCCACTTACGTACTTCCGGGTTAAAAAATGTGTGGGGGCCCACAGTGATGACACCTTATGTATTCCTTTGTATGGTGCACAAAAAGTGTGGGGGCCCGAGCCACCACGGCCCCCACGGTTCCGCCGGCCATGAGTTCTATTGATTATTATCTTACTATCTTTTATTTCATGTCAATAAAAGGACATTTAGTAAAGATTTTTGTACATGTCTATGGAAGTACATGTAAAGAGATATTTCTCAAGATTCACAAAACAAATATATTATGCTTAATGTTCAAGAGATGAAAAAAACAAAAACAAACCAACATTCAGCGATAAACAAAGTTTTGATGACTTGGGCAGCATAACTGTCCACTGACTGAAATCACATGAAATCACAAGTTACAATCTTGTAGCAGGCATGTGTTGCTTGAAGCCATGCAGAAGTTACATACCTGTAGCAGGTATAAGTAGAACAGATCAGCCTTATAATATGGCACATCATTAATGATGTATGGCTTCATTCAAATGTGATAGTTTAACCAGAGTGCCATTTAGTTTGGAGAAAACAGAAGAAGCTTCGAATAACTTTGTCTTTTTTAAGTACAGCTATTACTTACCCACTTGAATGCAGGGGCCCAGAAATGAATTGTTTTAAGTCCTGCAAAGAGAGAGATATGCCATTCAACAGTACATGAAGTCAGTTGGTTTTGACATGATGTGATTTTGCATACTGTCTGGGAAAGAAATTCTTGTTTACATCTGCACAAATTCTTCATTGGTTTTTCTGTTTTTTGTTTCTTCCCAGAATTTATCTTGCAATAAAAGAACTTCTGATTCCTGTAGGTTAACATGCAAAGGATAGCTGGGACCTGACCATTTACCTCCATGTTAAAAGCAGTTTCTTGTCTTTGACCTTACTGTAACGGAATTCCCCGCTACACAGAAGGGTCCGTCATCAAATATTTGGGAAGTTCTAATAATAAACAAAATCAATTCAATTCAATTTCAATCTTTATTGTCCATTTTGGAAGTTCCTTTTGTTGTACGTCTTACGCATAAAGACATAAAACATAAAACATAAATGTACATCAAACAGACAGACCTGGAATTTAGTATCCACTTTCCATCTTTGTTTAGTTTTTATAATATGTCTATTTCATCTTTTCATAGAAAGCAAGCCAGACAACTTAAAGGGGAAATCCAGTCCACAAATAAGTTAGTCTGATAAAAAAAGAGTAAAATCTTACGAATTCAAAGGTAAAAATTTTACTGAAATCGGATGAAAAATAAGGAAGTTACGCCATTTTGAAGTTTTGCTTATTTTTGCAAAACAGTTCTTTTGCAGTGGATATGAATATGCAAATGAGTGAGCTGATCATGTCATAACCTCACAATTTTCCATTGATCGTGTACAAAAAATGACGAAAATTCAATATTTCTGTCATTGAAGTCTAAAACACGATGTTATTCCTGGTTGAATAACTTCAGAATAGTGATCAGTTAGATATATCAGGATTTGAGCCTTGGGCATACACTGTAAATGTGTTAGAATGAAAACCGGGAAATTCAAAAATTTTATGTACAAACTATATGGCAAGATGTGAGGGTATGACATGCTCACTTTGTCAAATTTGCATATTCATATTGACCGTTCCAGAACTGTTTCCTGAAAATTAGCGAAACTTAAAAATGTCATAACTTCCTTTATTTTTCACCCGATTTCGATCAAAATTTTACCATTGAACTCGTAATATTTTACTCTTTCTTATCAGACTAACTTATATTTGGACTGGATTTCCCCTTTAAAGGGTATGAAATGAGGAATACCAGTGTAGACAGGAAAGTCATAGTCATGAAACAAAGAATGAGGTGGCAACTGAATTCCAAAATAAATGCATTTGGTACAGATCTCTAAATGTCATTACTTCTCACTTGTACACGTATATTGTAATTAAACTTTTCTCTAAACTGCTTCTCAAGTGTCAACACTGTGCCACAAGAAACAAATCAAAACAAAACAGAGTCAAACTTTCTTTTTTGAGGCAAACCATCCAATTTTGAATGTGTCCAGAATGCCAGACAGAGTAGAGCCACTCACCTGCCGGGTGATTCCATAAGCCTTGTAGCCGCGGCGGAAGAGCCTGCTGAATCTTGGCGTCGAGGGCGCCAAAGCGAGAGGTAGTTTGTGGGACGCTGTCGGCAAGGCTGCGCTGTGGCTGCCGCCGGAGTACTAGTCGGAGTCCTGTCAGGAAAACATGTCTGCGGCTTGCCATGTCAGAGCTGTGCAGCTGGATAAATGAGTTTGTGGTAGAAGGACTTATTAATCGGGAGTTGACATGTGTATACAAACAATTTGGGTTGAAATCAAGTGGCACGTAGTAACCTCAATCACCTTGCAATTTTTTTCTATTGACTTGCTTGCATTTCAGCTTTAATAATATCCTAGTACTGTAGTAACTACAGTGTAGTATTCAGACATCGTGTGAATCAACTTCGAACAAAAAGAAATTGGCAGACCATCACAAGGATGAAGACAAGACATGAAATGAGTGATTGAGCGATCACGCTCAAAAATCCAAAGCAAGGATACTGTGTTGTACACTAAAATAGTGTCAGAAACATATTCAGACAAGGTACAGTACATATATGTAGAGAGCACAGACTAGTATTCATCAGGTAAATTAACAACATACCCAAATATTGCCTCCCAAAATTATAGTCTCCAAAATTGGAAATTACTACCAAACTTGTTTCCCAAGTGGCATATATAGTACATGTACATTGTATACTTGTCGTACACTCTACTGTTGTGGTTCTCCAGCAGATATCTAAAAAAACCATATAATATGGAATACTATGCTCATAAAATACAGTGTATGTACACCATAAGGAGCAGCTGCACACATACATCCAAGACAGTTGGCTGGACTTGGGAAAAGCCAGTTACTTCCAATGCAAACTGGCTACACATGACATTTGGCTGCACATGCTACTATAGGATACAATGTGTACACATTATCACAAGTATCACACCACTGTTTGCACTGTGCTATCACTGTCACTATGTGATAGAATTTCCTAATAAAGAGTTGTCTTGTGATTCTACCATGTACAGTGTATGGCATGATGGTGAACAAATATTTATCTTTTGATAGACAGTCTGGAATGATAGTCGTATCTACAGGGTATTGTACTGATGTAACCTTTGAGCGGTGTCACACTGGGTTTCTTGTCATTGTACAGTAAAGAGAATCACTCATCATGTTGTTGAAAAGAAACTCTTACTGAATCTAGAGCAGGCTTACAGTCTAGTTTAGATTGTAAATACTTTGGACAGCATTCTCTGATGGGCAACTGGAAAATTATAAAGATGAAATAAGAACATTAGACAAGTCTGTAAACACAATAATCTACTGTATAGCCAAGAGCAGTATCATCTGACTTTGATATGCCATATATGGGCACTTGGCAGTTGCAGTTTACAGTAAATACCTCCTTCAAAATACTCCTGTAGGATGTGGAGTTTTAATTGAAGGTGCATCACAAGTTTTCAGCACAGATGGGTCTGCAAAGAGGGAATGTTTCTATTGATGACTTTTCTACTGTAGAGGGCTCAGCAGTAGAACGGTTCAAAATGAATTTGCAGTTGCTTCTGATCTTTAATCATGCTTCCGCAGAAATTGCTGCAATGACCTACGCGTAGGCCTCTCCTGTCTCTACTGCTGTGTACATGTATACTGGGTTTGGGTTCAGGGAATTTTTCATGCTCGATGGCTACAATAAATAGGTTATGAGGCCATTCATAATTTTAAAATCTTATTTAAAAAAATAGTTGTGATGCTAGAATCCCACGGCACCCACATGTGCTTGAGACAAATCTTGCTGCCCTCTTTTGTGTTCAAACTTGAGTACAGCTTCTCTATACTATCTACCTGGAGCAAAACAATGGTTGAAATTCTGTCTGACGAAAGTGGTTTATCACAAGCAAAGACAGTCTATGGCGGCTTGGCCTTGGTCTAAAAAAGTTGGAGTTGGAGGCTGGAGCATGGAATATCAAACATTCCACATTACGCACAAAGCTCAAAGGCAGCTGGACTGCGAAAGTATTCGTTCAATTGTCATGCTAGGTATAGAACTAGACTATAGTTGGAAAGAGTTCCTTATGTCCCCCCCCCCCCCACTAATTTGCACAAAATAAATAAATTACTTTTTTTTTTTTTACTAATAATAAACTAAGCTAGGGTTATGTCTCAAAAGGAAGTTGGCAATTGTGCCCTTTACGGCCCTATATTATCGGTGCGAGATTTTACCCTAATAATCGAGCAGTGCGTGCGAATTCGAGTTCCTATCTCAGGCACCACGGTTCGACAGCGCCCACTCAGCGGGTCTTAGCTTTCGGCACTGTACTGTGTACATGTGTGTGAGATTTCGTGTTGGGATGCATGCAGTGTGTGTGAATGTGTCAACGTGTGTGTGTGTGATGAAAGCTCTTACGGTACGCCACATGGTTGCTCTAACGCCCTTCCCTGCCTGTGCGGCGCGGCGTGATCGAGCGTGAGTTGTGCATTGATTGGCACACAACTGGAACGCAACGAGTGGTAAACTTCCGTGCTTCAATCATGATTTTAAATGAATGAATTTTGCGTGATCACTAATTAAACCAATTGCGGAGGGCATATGTCCGCTGCGGCGTTGGTGGAATTATTCTGTAAAATAATAATAAAAAAACACAACATCTTATCTCGATTCGTCGGTCCGTTAAGTGTTTATTTCGTCTACACAGTCTACCAGACGCCGTGCGAAGTGTGTATAGCTACCGATTTACGGGCAGCCACTACATGGACAAACACACACACACACAAGCGCAAGCCTCGCCCGCGTGGTTGGTTTGCGCAATCAGCTAGCTCCGCAGAAGCGGCTGAGTAAGGCGGGCTTTTAGTGACCTTATCACTTGTCAAACGGCATTCCATACAGCAAGAGAAGCTCTCCAGCTGCTCAGTGCGGAATGGTTTATGGGATATCACCTTAGCACACGGCGAATGAGGTACCGATAATATAGGGCCGTAAAGTGCACAATTGCCAGGAAGTCTTCCCATAAATGGCATGACCTTTATTTAATTTAGTTTATCATTTAGGGTTAAAAAAAAAGTAATTTAGTGGGGGGGGGGAACATAAATTTAAATGGCATAACCTTTATTTAAATTCAGTTTATCATAAGTTAAAAAAATAGTAATTTAGTGGGGGGGGGGGGGGGACATGAGGAACTCTTTCCCACATTCTAGCTCCTCTGACAGTGTCGGTGAACAGTGAGTGAGTATACACCTCCATATATCCACCAGCACCACACCGGTTACCTGCAAATGCACACTGCTACTGTCACCATTTTTGTTATTCGTACCAGTAATACTTACAATGTACAGTGGTGCAGTGGAAACGCACGCCACTCCACTTGATTAGGGACCGGACCAGGGTTCTTCCGTAGCACTCAATCAGGTTCAATGACGGCGTTATGATCACTTTGGGGCAATTTTCACGCTAGCTCACCTTCTCGTCGGCGTGTATTCACACCAAGATTGGGCCCTTTTATTGAAAATGATGTGTAGGCTACTGCTAGCAGCACAGGCGTCACTCGACAGCGATAGACAAATAAGCCGTACGAGTAACACACACTGGTGTAGCTAGTACACACACATTAAGTACTGTAACTTCATGCGAGCGCGGGGTTGGTTGCACCGCACTGATGACTGGTACCCCAGCGCGCCGCGGCGGCTCGACCGTTCCACATGCAAGACCGCGGCAGAGGTGCCCTGCTGCGCGCCCTGTACGGACTCGGTACGCAAAGCTGGCAGTGAGTGTACCGTGCAAGTCTGCAGTGTACACCCTGGGTTGCACTAGGGAGGGGCCCACCTCCCTGGTTGCACGGCCCCACGGGTCGTCAGGAAGGATTGGGGGGGGGGGGGGGGGGGGGGGAAGGGGAGGGGAGGGGAGGGGAGGGGATATGTAGTGACGGGTGGTCACCATCCTGGATTGATACAGGACCACACATGTAACCACTATTCAAGTTCAAGTTCATTGATTAACATTATTTGTCTCTCTTCAAGATAAATAAAGTATTATATCAACAAAGAATACCGTTCTTGCAAAAGAAAGCAATTGACATTCACAGTAGAGCCTACAGATCCAATTAGACAAAAATAAACAAGAATGTGGCAGAGTAGAGTTTGAGAGGAAAGAAAGACGAGGTAGCCTTGGTTGAAGCAGAGCTTGCATTGTAAGGCTCCCCTGAAAAATATAAGGTAGCGCCTATGTGATTTTAAATTAAACCTTTAGTGGTTTGATTAGCAACTGGGGAAAAAAAAAGAACATGAATAATGAAGAATACTGCTTATTATAGTACATACAATTTAAATATGCAAGAGTATAAAAATATAACACTAGATCTGCTTAAAAATAAAACATGTATATACAAAAGCAAGAGTATAAGAAAGCCAAAAAAAAGAAAGAAAATATAGATAGTGAAAAGAAGAAGAGATGAAAGAGAGATTACAAAGGAGTATAAGACTAATGAAAATATTCACAGAGGTCATATTATGAGCATAAGAAATACTTTATATTAAAGCACATCCATCGTTTACATGCATGCATAGACTATAGGCCTATATACAAAAGTTGAAGTCCTGCATAAAACGAGTCCCTGCTATAAAAAAAACACAAAACAAAACAAAAAACATAAGCGAAATAATACAACGGGAATAATGATACTGATTCTTGGCTGATTTAGGCCTAAATTTTTCTTGTTTGCTTGTTTGTTTTTTGTTTTGTTTTGTGTGTTTTTTTGTTTTGTTTTGTTTTGTTTTGTTTTGTTTTTTGTTTTTTGTTTTTTGTTTTTTGTTTTTGTTTTTGTTTTTGTTTTTTTTTTGGGGGGGGGGCGATGTGAACTCTATAGTGGCAAGTAGGATAGGCCTACATCCCAGGGGCGCGAAGGCTTGGGAGGGGTGGGGGTAATTGTTACATTAACCCTTGACCCGAAACCACCACGAGCACCTTCATGTTGACGCTCGCAGCCCCCCCCCCCCCTCCCTTATCACTGTGGAACATAATCGATTAGGGGGAGGAGGAAAGGAGTGGGGAGGGGGGGGGGGGGCATCGCACTATTATAAAAGACAAAGGTGGCATGCTATATACCATAGAAGCCTATGGCTATTATTTGTAAATTATTGGGATCTTTCCCAGCGACTGCCGTATCTAACTCAAGTGGATTCATAAAGCTTCATAAAACTTCAAAAGACACGAAGGAATGCCGCTCGGAATGAACTCGTCAACTTTCCGCGCTGAAATCTATGCATTTTAGAACGTCAACACTATAGACCTGATCAAGTTAGAGTCCAAAGATTCAATACCGCTGTGCACAATTAAACGGATCACCCGCACATTTTTTTCTTGACGACGTCCCAATAAGTCTGCGTTTGTCGATTTTGCTATACGTAGTGTGTAAAAGCGTCAATAAAGCGTCATGCATGTTCGTATACGGCATTGTTGTCTGACAGACTTTGTACCCATTGAAGAAGGACCAAAAAACAAAAACAAAAACAAAAACAAAAACCCGAAGAAGACTATGAAGAATAAGAATTGAAAGAAAAAGAATTGAATGCAACATTTTACTCTCCACATACATTTCTCTATCTTTTTGATCCCCAAAGGATCCGATCAGCCTATAAAACGGCTTAAATAATAGGATGCACTTTGTCATCTTCATTCTATCGCCTCACGAGTATATCATGTTTCATATAGGGTTTTATTCGACAGGATCTTATATTTGGATCCTCGACTACTGAGAAGAAAGTCAGCTGATAACATGAAAGTAGTAATGTCATATATGGTGATCTGAAAGTCCAACTCAATAAAGAGCTCTACATTATTCTTGTATTAATATCCCATATATATACTTACCGGTACGGCATTTGGATCGCAATAATTATGACATCAAAATGTGAGATAGTGCAACTTAATTTCTTGTCTTGTTAATCAGATTAAGATTAAAGTGATTGACAGATGATGTCATTGGTTCAAGTTGTATTAAGTTGTTGTTGTTGTTTTTTGGCGCATCCGGGTAATCTGAAGAAAAATTGTAAAAAAGTATCTATCAGGGCATGAATTTAGATACATTCATTTGGTCACAGGGGCGGATCTAGGGCACAGTTTCATCAAAGTTGTCAGCCCTGACAAGTTGTCATGCATGTCTCCAACAATCACCATAGTAACAGTAAATAACCATGCAGGGGGTGTTTCATAAAGCTGTTAAAGTTTTAATACGAACGACGGTGATCAGTTCTGATGTGCTATATTATCAGAATTTCAATAATTCAGCACAAGAACTCAAACACCAGTCATTCTTAAGTCATTTGTAACTTTAAGAACAGCTTTATTTTCTTAGCCAATCAAAACAAAGGATTTTACTGAAATTGTCAGTGACAGACAACTTGTCAGGGCTGTAGACAACTTTCATGAAACGGTACCCAGGAATTCCGCAAAAAGGGGGCGCCTTTACAAAATTAAAGGGGGCGAACGCAGTCCTCACCCGCAATTTTGTCTTTTTATTTCTTTACAGTTTTAACAAAAAAAAAAAAAAAGGGGGGGGGGGGTCGGGGCGCCCGGCGCGCCCCCTCCTGGATCCCCCACTGTATCACATCATTATGTTGAGGAATCAATACAGGTCAAACATGCATTCATCATCTTCAGCATTGATCATCATCACCAGCAGCTGCAGCAGCATGGACATTGAGAGTAATATACTCTTTATCATCCGATCAAAATAATCCAAAATGAATGCAATTTTCTCCATGACCAAACCGTTGTCTGGGTGATAAGTTTGAAAGTGATTATTGCTGATTAAAAAACAAGCAATCAAAAAAAAAAACAACAAACAAACCTGATCAACAAATGAGATGTTATAATACACATTTCAGCAAAATCTTTTTTCGTTGCATGCAGGTCCTGCCCTGTACCAGTGCAGAGACTCCAACCCCAAGCACCTTCTAATCTGGAGATTCTCCCGCCTGAAACCCCTAGCAAACGGGAGACTCCAAGTTTATGTGTGCGAAGCGCGAAGTTCCTAGGGTTGTAGATGCTCTCTGGTGCTATCTAAGGCTTATTTTTTCAACATACGATAACAATAAGTAAAAAATCCTTTCCAACGGGAGACATTGAGCCAGGGCGGGAGAAATTAAATCTCAAGCGGGAGGACGGGATATTTTTGAAAAATGGGTTTTCGGCGGGAGATCTCCCGTCGAAAACGGGAGAGTTGGAGTCTCTGCCAGTGAAAGAATGATAGAACAAAAATAAGAAGGGGGGGGGGGGGGAGAATAATTACATACCGGTACAATGTATTTGTCTGTATAATCAGGGAGGTGAATCACCTCCCTGGTATACAGATAATGTACAAATCCATCTAATTTAGGGCTCTGCAGCAGCACGGCGAACACAGTAAATCCACTTTAAGACAGACGCCCTCTATTGCACCAACACGGTAATTTGCAGAGAACATGGCGAACGAAGACGATGACATTCCCGGTGAGTTTGTTGTGTAAACATCTTGTACTTTTGCTTAGTTACCAATCTTATTTTCGACAGATAAGTTATCTTCGTGAAGTTTTTGAGTTCTCTATAGTAGGCAACGAGATTTACATGTTTATCAGATAGGTACGTCATTGAGTAAATGAATCTCCTGTCGTGTGAAATTAAAGTTTATGGCTAATTTTTGCTAGGATGCGAGCGGACTGCAGTGCTTACAGGACGCCGGGGTACCGGTGCAACAAGCGAGAGACCGCCGCTGCGCTGTTGACTGACTGTGTGCCGCACCCACAATCACAAGATCACGAATATGACCGCCTAACGTTAGGTTTTTAGCCCTAATCCAAGAGTCTAAATTTAGTTACCACCGCGGCTGTTGTGTAGGAATTTCGTCACACCTAGTCACACCGTAGTAGATACTACTTAATGTTCAGGGTGCTATTCTAACCCAATACAGTAGTGCGCCGATACTCTGTTACTACTACTAGTGTTAGACAGCCAGTGGCAGTAGTAACAGCAGAAAGATCTGTCTGTCCGGAGGAGTCTTTTGGTTTTTTTTGACGTTATCGCTCTCCTCCGGAGGGGATCCGTGATGAAGCCAGACGCAGTCTCCACGGAACATATCCCCGACCAATACAGACCAATATTTTGGTCAAGGGTGCTACCAGCTTCTTCTCATGGTACAATTGTATTCAAAATCCCATGAATAAAGTGTGCAACACAATGATTTGACCGAAAGATCGGTCTGTATCTGTCCGTCGGGGAATGTTCCGCGGAGACTGCGTCTGGCTTCACGGATCCCCTCCGTATACAGACCGAAGTCAATGATTGCGGCTCCTGTGTGGAGCAGTCGCGCACAGATCAAACGTTACGATAAACCAAATTTCAGACAGCTTTTGTACATTCAAACGAGTATGACATGACATGACACATTATGCAGCAATATTTGGGATAAATTTCTCACATTGTGCAATCGAAATACTCACATAACCTCGGTTATAATGCAGAAATTTTATCGATATCGCAACATCGCCGTTCGCGAGCAGTAAATCGCCATTTTGAATCTGTAACAATTGCTAAGCCAATCACATGCGAGGTACGTGTTTTAGTAAAACAAACACGTAGAAACTACCTCGCATGTGATTGGCTAATAGATTCATAGTGTATGTTTCTGCAGTTTGAATGTGACGACGCGACAGGCTGTGTTTTACGTTGAAAATTCTCCTAAAATGTTGGATTATTCATTAATCTGGTGAGTGTAACGTATTCTTGAAAAAATAAATTCACCATACAAGCTTAAATTTGCCGACCTAGGGCCGTGAATTAGATGCAATCGAGAAGGGTGAGGTACCTCACCCAATTTTCCATAGAGACAGTGGTTAAGAACATCCACACAGCAATGGGTACTGCAACCTTCCGTCTGTCTACGGAGGACAGCGTTAATGGCAAAATATAAAAGAGTCCTCCGGACAGACGGATCTTTCTGTCTACACAATGATAGGCATGCAAACAGCAGAGAAATCAAACACGAAACAGGATCAATCCATAAACAAAAATGTGGATCTGTAAACAGTCACAGACACAGTGCATTGCCATTGGAAAGAAGTTCAAGAAATGGGCGACATGCAAATCATGATGGTATATTGACACACATTTACTGATTTAGTCATTGTAGAGCCCACAAAGTAATTATTAAGCTTAGCCAGCTTCAGTTTTAGCAGTAAGGGCTGAGCAGAGACAAAAAGATGTCGGAAAAACAGAACCCAAGCTTTGACAATTTGACTCTGAGTCTGAGGCGCATATCGAAAGTTAAAGTTGTATGGATTTTAATACCTACAAGATATATGTACATGGTAGCATCCTGAGCTTATGTTGTAAGAATAATATAAATGTCTAATAAGGTAATATTGAGGGAGAAGAAACGCATGTGAGACTGTCTCATTTTCAAGCCAATTCTAAATCCTGAATTTTTATTCTCTTGTGCAGCTAGTGGAGCCGTCTTCACTTTTGGGAAGAGTAGATTTGCAGACAATACAGCCAATAAATTTTGGATTCGCAATGACAAGGCGGTGCAGGTCAACTGTGGGGATGATCACTCAGCCCTTGTGACAGGTGAGAAAGCTCTTGACATCAGGCTCACAGTGTTATGATAGTTTTAAACCCTGGAATAGCTTTTGAAATCTATATTCTAGAAAAGTTGTTTATGTTTTAAAAGACCAAACAAAATCTTGATTTAAGAGGATCCATTGCAGAGTGTCAGTGATCTGAAAGTGCATTGTGATCTTATGTCATATTCATAATTTTATGGATCTGTAAGATACGATTCTCAGGTTTTGTCTCTAGTCATATACATACATGTAGGTGTTTTTATATCACATTAAGACCTGTGTTTGTTCCTACCTAGTATACGTTGTACTTGTGCATGTGAACTACATTATGTAGATGGCGTTGACTTTGTCAAAAAGTGTATGCCTTTTCCCTACATAGAAAATTCAGCTGTTGTCAAGTTTTGTATTCAGGATACTTGCAATTACCAGTGTTCTCTTACATTGTAGATCTTTTATCACCTATTTTTGGAATGGCTGAGATATCAAAAAATAAAGCAAAAATGAGTGGTCCTAATAAAAGGTGGGTCCCATCTTTTATGAGGACCATTTTGTTTTGATTTGTTTTTGAATGCATTCGCCATTTCAAAGATGATTTTCATCAAATAAACTTTTAATTCCTCTTAGAATTGTATGCTCTTTAATATTTCATATAAGTGGTTTCTTATTATCCCTCAAAACATTAAATCCTGAATTCCCATCTCAACCAAAACTACCGTATACCATCCCTTTAAGCCTGAGGATACTAATGGGACAAAATATACGGATTACAGAGATAAGGAAAAGGTACCTTTCCACTCATGTATCTTCTTTTCTTTTTGTCTTTCCATCTGTCATTTCAAGGACTACAGTGTACTATCACTTTTTAATAGTGTAAATATAAGCCTTTGCCATCAAAAGTATACCACAATCAGCTTTTAGGAAAATAATTTCATCTAAATATATGTTGAAAGTCTCTGTAGCTATAATTATCACGTAATTTCTCATTTCACTTTTACATCTTTGTTCTATTTTGTTGTTTATATTTTGCCTTGTAGAGAATGGGCGCCTATATGTGTTTGGCGCTAATGACTGGGGGCAGCTCGGACTTGGCCATACGAAGTCAAGCAACAAGCCCAGCAGTGTCAAAGGTGAATCTAAGACTTTATGATGGGGTCTTTTGTCTGTGTGTGTGTGTGTGTGTGTGTGTGTGTGTGTGGTGTTACTCCTGTGCACCCCTAATATCAGACTTACATAATCATAGTGCCCAAGACCTGCTGGTTATGATATCCAAAACTCAACTTTTGCGCCACAGCATGACCTGTCAAGTTTTACGTGATACACTGCTGTACTGTTCACAATTCTTGGGAGTGTTCAAATTTATTTATTTATTTATTTATTTATTTATTTATTTATCTATCTATCTATTTATTTATCTATTTATTTATCTACTCATTTATTTATTTGTTTGTTTATCTATTTATTTATTTATTTATTTATTTATTTATTTATTTATTTATTTATCAAATGTTTTAACGATCTTTTTGTCTAAAGAAAAAAAACCTCTATCAAAGGGTTGGCAGGTACATTGTATGCTTCCTGCCAGCTAGATTTTCGAGTATTGACTTGTCTCAAATCCTAGACAAAATAATCATGCTTATCTCTGCCTAAACCACAACTAGTCCCTAACCTCTTTCACCTACCACACCCAAAACCTTTGACAGGTTATCGCACTGAAATACTAACAAGATGTGAACTTCTAAATAACACTCCTAGATGTAAATAAAACAATTCACTTCTCCTAACACTCTAGCAGCAAAGGAATTCAATGCCTCCCTACATTTGTCCTGTCTGATGTGTTGTACATTATAATCACACATGGGGATGCCACACTGTTTATATTGACCAACAAACAAACAAACAAACACATGAAAACAAACACAAGTTGTGATCTACTTTCATCTATGAAGGGAATCTTATGTTCCTGACATATTTTGTAGAAGTTGCTTTCCATAAAGGAGTGAACAGATCACAGTGAGCCTTTATCACTCAGTCTTGCCAGCAAGGAGAGATATGAACAAGATTTTGATGTATTGATTTTATGATGACAAGAGTTTGGGACAGTAGAGTGATGTAGACAATGGAAAATTTCAACAACAAAATGCACACATGTAATTGAGAGGGCAAAGGGGGGCGGGGGGAATGATGTCATCAACTTTACTCATTGTGCTGTATGTAACCATACCACAGTGTGCAGTAATACATACAAATTGTGTATGTATATTCATTAATTCTTTTAAATAACTATATATTTATATTGCTTCTTCCCAGGCCTAAAGCAGGCGGGTGTGGTCCAGATAGCCTGCGGCCGGTCCCACACGCTGGCCCTGACCCGCGACTGCCGCCTGCACTCCTTCGGGGCTGGGGGCGATGGTCAGCTGGGTCATGGGGACTCCAAGCAGTATGAGACGCCAAAGCTCGTAGAGGCCCTGGGGGAGCAGGAGTACCTTATGCTCTCTTGCGGCACCGACCACTCAGCGGCGCTGAAAAGTGAGTTTGGGCGTGATTCGTAGTTTGATGCAAACAGATATGTAAATTGATTCTGAAGGTAGAGACTGAACTCACTCTGAGTTTTGCTCATTAGATTTAGATAGTCAATATGTGTTTTCTAGTCATTGTCAGTAATTTCATCTGTGGCTGACAGCTGACCTAGATGGGATGGCAGTGCAAGCTGGCAAGCTGTAAGATGTATAAAAAGGTGAAACTGTCACACTTCTTAGCATTGAAGATTGAGAGCATTCTTCAACTTTTAATATGTTGCAGCTATGAGAACCTCTCTTGTCTCTCTGTTAGGTTGGAGGGGAAGCCAGTCAGGTTTTTATTTCAAATTATGTAATAACCGTACAGTGTAGAATACTGTTGTAGTGTAGCTACTATTTATAATCATCTCAGGTTCAATTACTGTGAAAGTTGATATTTTTTGTGCTTGGCCTAGTAAGATGAATTTTGTTTGTGTTTAATTACGTGGAATCAAGACCTCAACTACTGGAACTGATGGCAAGCAAAAATATGTGTATTTGCATGCTTTTATTTTCACTCTAGTTTCTGGTTGCGCAAAATGCAAAAAAATTTCAACACCATGAAAATTTCCACTTTTGCAGTACCTTGCTTGTACACCATTATAATGCCACAAGGTTTTAAGTTGGAAGAATGCTTTATTCAAGCAACATTTCTATTGTCACTGTTTTGCCCCCTTGTTGCATTTTCTAGAGACTGGCACCCTGTACACATGGGGTGGAGGCTCCGAAGGCCAGCTGGGTCACGGAGAGGTCGATGAGATCAACATCCCCAGGGAGCTGTCGGTCGGCGTTCCCGTCAGAATGGTGTCCTGCGGTTACTACCATACGGCTCTCACAACAGGTGAGGGGGGTAGACTGAAGTCTTTCCTGTCTGCTGCTGATATGAATACTGTATACACCATATGTTTAAAGAGTCTAATTTTTCGCAAATCGGGACTTCCCGACAATTTCATGTGTGGTTGAATTCGCTATTGTGGAGTACAGCACTGAACAGAGAAGTGTTATACATTCATGTCAGGATCAGAGGTAAAATCTGTGTGTGTTTTTAATATGTGAATAGCACCGGACTCGCAGAATTTGCAAAAATAAAAATCTCGCGATATATTTGGGGTTTACAGTATCACAACAGATACTAAGGAGCTATTGTGGCACAGGGGATAAGACCATGGACTGGCAATCACAAGGTTACTGGTTCAAATCCCCTGGCTACAGTGGTTGTGCCCCTAGGCAAGGCACTGACTTTATCCCTTTTGCCTAGCCCTTTGGAGGTGACTTAAAGCTGTCGGTCTTGTGGTTACTTGCCCTCAAGCATAGTTTTATGTTGCTTCTTTGGTGGCCACACAGTTTTAAAGAGTTGTAATTGTGTGTTGGCAGTATATTTACTGGACATTTTTATGTTTGATTGTGCAATGCCTTTTGTGCAAAGTGTTGAATGATGTTTTTACCCACGCCGATGAAAATCAGCAGGGGGTTATGTAAAGGGCTCCATATGTTTGTTTGTTAGTTTGTTTGTTTGTGTACAAGATAACAAGAGAATGGGCGAACGGATTTGCACCAAATGTTTAGGGAATGTTTGAATAGTGACAGGAAAGAATCGATTAGATTTTGGTGATAATGGGTTGACCCCTGTGTGACCTTGTAGTTTTGACGCCATAGTATAGTATGATGGGGTGACCACTCCGAACATTTTCCCATTTCTTACTTTGCACATTTTCCGCTACCATATGAAAACAGAACTCCCAGACGACAGACTTCGCTTCTCAAACCTTTATGTTTGTGAGAATTCAGAAATTTACGTTTATTTTAGGGACTGGTCCTTCTGAATTTGTGAAAATTTTGTGAAAGTTTGCTTTTCGTTGTCACAAAATGGCCCGTATTTGGTGATTTTTCATATTAATATTGATTCTTGTTTTCGTTGGAGGAACATCCCTCAATCACGGGAAATTTTTGCTCGGTCCCAGTCATACTGCAGTGCGTATGCTTCCATTTCTTAGTGCACTATCTCACTGGGCGAAATTTGAAGTCTTGGGCAAAATTTGGACACAGCACCATATATGTCAAGATCACCGCTCGCACTCTTTTTCATTGTGGAGTGTTTTGGTGGAAGTGAATGTTCGGATAGTGACAGGGAAGAATCGATTAGATTTTGGTGATGATCAATTGACCCCTGAAAATTCTATGTGACCTTGTAGTTTTGACCCCATAGTATAGTATTGCAACTACTCTGTAGCGCCACTAAGGCGTGGGTCTGCCGCCTTTGACGGCCCCTCTCGTTTTGTGTGTGTGTGTGTGTGTGTGTGTGTGTGTGTGTGTGTATGCATGCATGTGTATTTAGAAGTGACTATCTGCATAAATGTAACAGAAAGGATTCAGGAATTGGCGCTCGCTTTGAGAAGACTGAGTATCACAATAATGATGCATGACACAAATTTACAAGGGTCAACACAATATGAAACGATACTGTACTGGTGAAATAATTGTATATGCTGCTATGTCCATACTCATTGGGTGTTCGGTACGTTCCTGCTTCAGAGGACAAGAGGCTGTTCACGTTTGGCGAGGGAGAGGGCGGGAAGCTGGGGCTCGGCAATGACAGCCTGGACGGTGTCAGGGAACCAGAACATGTGACCTACTTCAAGGAACCAGTAGAGTATGTGTCCTGTGGCAACGCCCACACAGCCGCCATTACAGGTATGTTGTTGTTGTTGCTGTTATTTTTATTTTTAAGACGCATGTGGAGAGAGTTTTATAGTCTGCATTCCAGGTTTTTGTATCTTTTATAACCACCTTTGTTCATTTCCCTTCATGGTGCACTCATGACAAGAATCTTGTTTGTGAATGTCAGCCCAAAAGATATGAGTTCTCAGTTGCTGGTTGTGATGAATTCACTTCCAAAGACAACCATGTTCTTTCTGTAGACTGATCTATGGGTCCTTGTCATAGAGATCGCTTGCACAAATTGAATGGCATCTCATGCTGACTGTTGAGTATCTGGGCAAATGCACAAATTATTTGAAAAGATTGATAGCTCTTCAGCCTTCAGTAAAACAGTTTATAGCCATGAATGTCATGGACATCATTGTATTCTTGGCTCAATGAGACAGCAAGACCTTTCACACGTAGGATATTAATTATGCTTTCAGTCTCATGAAGTTCATTTTGGCTTAATGTTTATCTGTAGAGATACTCTTGATTGCAATATATTCTGTTGATTTAAAGGTAAAGAATTTCAGACAAAGGTATGTGGTTGTGATGCCCTTCATTGAGAGCAGGTCGGTCCTAACAATCAAGGAAATGTGGATATTAATGCAAAGAGAGACAGAATAGCAGAGAATACTAGAGAGGAAATAGATTGTTTATACGATGCTGCTCTATTGGTAATGTTTTGAAGAAGATTTGTTACCTAAAATCTTTAGATTCTCTCTGTTAAGTAGTCGAGAGCTACTCTATCGTACTTGCCATACACAAAACACGGTGGGAAGCAAGGCAGAAGTTCCATATGAAGCAAGGAGATAAGAGTTGTAGACTAACATCTCACCTTTTGGCATATTGTCTTTCCATAGAGAGCGGTCATCTCTACACGTTTGGGGATGGTGCTAGTGGTCAGCTGGGCCTCGGTCCGGACGCACTGCAGACCAGTCTTCCTATGCTGGTGACCAGGCTAGAGTGGACCAAGTGTCGCTGGGTGGCATGTGGCGAGAGTCATACTGCTGTTATCACAGGTGTGGTATTGTACCATATTCTGTTGTTTCCTCTGAAAGTAGTAGATGGACCGACTCTTTGCTGTACATATTCTTTATAGACACAGATACATGTAGTTCTGAAACTAAATCATGTGTTTTTATGGCTTCCATTGCTGTGTCTGATCATGCTTTTGATGACATTGATTTTCAGAGTAAACTGGATTTGGGTATCATTTTGGTAGAAGTGTCATGTAAAGTACATTGTTTTTTAGACCCCATTGTGTATTTGAACTGAAATTACAGATTACTCAGAAACAAGGGAATCTGCTTAATATGAAAGTAAAAAATGCTACCAAGTGAGAAGGAATACATACAATTAATTTGCAGAAGAATGCAATGATATGTTTGTCTCATTGAAATTTTAGAGTATGATGAAAAAAATCATAGACTTGTTCCTGTTAAAAGGGCACAATTGACAATGGTTGTATTTGAGTAATTAAAAGCAAGTGCAATTTTAGAAAAGCTTTCAGTTGCAGTCTACAGTTGCCCTGCACAGAAACTTTATAGTTGCTTGTAAATGCAATCTGAGCAGTAGTCTCAGAGCAACATAACAATGTTTAACACTCTCAGAAGTTTGCTTCCACGTGAGATATTCGTCTTGTATGCTTGCAGTCAGATCCATTTTATAGTTATTTTTAATTCATCTGTGTGTGCATACTGACACACTAATAATGACTGATAATTATTTCTCTGTTTAAAGGCCAATTGAAGCATGATGTGGCATAGCACTTTAAGGCTGCTACTTAAAGTCCCAGTATCTTGGGAAAACATGGGTGGTCTTATTGATATCACTGTCCAATGGGGGCACTCTAAACCACAAGTAGCACTCATCAGTCATGTGTCAGTGAATATGTGCATTGAAGAGCATGCTCATCGGTAACTGCCAACTCCAGTCGAGATTCGATGGCTGTGCGCATACTTATATAGACCGATTCAGGTTCGTTGAGGGCAGCAGACAATTTGTGGCACTGGGCGCAGCAATGAGCTCATTTTGAGGTGTCTTAGCCGACCCCCCTTCTCTCCCCCACCCCCGGGCAACATGTTTATCACGCACTTGTAACAAAGGTTTGCACACTGAGCAAGCGTTCGTGCACTCAGTACGAGACGCCTATTGGCTAAAACGACCATGTATCAGTTTTTCATTCCGCGCGCGGAAGGGGGTGGGGGAGAGGGGAGGGGGGGTCGGCTAAGACACCGCAGTAATGGCGCTGTCCATGCCAAAAATACATATAGCGCGTCACAGAATCGGTCTATAGAGATCAGTGATAAAGCTGTACACAATCCACGACCGTGATTCTAAAAAATATCCGAAGTGGGCTTACTTTCCCACTCCATGAACCCCCATGCTACCAGGTCTTTATAGGTTTTTGATCTCTTGCAGAAATTGTGTGGTCATGCTCCCACTTATTATCATCTCTTTTTTTTTGTTGTTGCATTTATTTGTGTGCCTCTCCAGCCAAGGGCTGCCTATATACTTTTGGAGACGGTCGCCATGGCAAGCTGGCTCAGGGTGAGGAGAGCTTCTCTAACATCTTCGTCCCGACCAAGGTTCATCGCTTCAAGGGTTTCGTAGTAGAACAGGTGAGAAATGAACAGGTTTCCATATTTTATGGGTTGCTGTGTAAAGAGTTGCAGTATGTGCAGTCACTATAGAACATATTCAACTTGTTGTAATGTGGCTGGACTTCTCTCTAGGCAGTGGAGTGAGTGGACTACATGTATATGTTGCAAATTTGATTCCATTGATTGGATGGTAAGACGTCGAGTTCCCTCCCCCCTCCCATCATAAATGTGGTTGAACAGTGCCATGTTAAAGGAACAATACCAACTAAACAACAGCAACTACCTACCACTACTATTTTCAATACTACTTCTACTACCACAATCACTGCTACTACTACTACTAGTCTACTACTAGGAGTAGCACTCTACCTCTAATACTACCACTACTACTATGCTACTGTACTTGTACTACTACCACTACCATTACTATTACTATTGTTCTACTACCAGTACTATTAGTCTACTATTGCTACTGCTACTCCTCCTCCTCCTCCTACTACTACAACTGCTGCTACTACTAAGTACTACTATGACTACTACTGCTACTCCTACTACTGCTACTGCTACTGCTACTGCTACTGCTACTGCTAAAACGTACTGCTACTACTTTTTAAATAGTACAACTACTACGACTTCTATTATGACTTCTGCTACTACTACTACAATGATTCTACTACTGCTATCATTCCCTACCTTCTTTCTCCAGGTGTCATGCGGAGGATGCCACACCCTGGTCCGGGCGAGGAGGAGAAACCCTCCGGAGGACCCCGAGTCTGATCAGGAGCCGACGGAGGCTGAGCCCAGCAAAGCAGGCGACTCCATCTCCAGCGCGGTGATGGGAGCCAACCTAGCAAAGCTGGCCAACTCCATCGATCTGAACGGGTCGCTTGGAGGCACTGCCCGGGTCAGACGGCGCCAGAGGGAGGTGAGGGTCATTCTCCCCTATCAGTGTAGTACAAATGTGACCCGCTACAACAAAAGGATCCGAAAGTTGGGGAGGACAATTTTCTGAAAATGACATGATAGTATTCCCTTGCTCTTCCACTTTAATTTTGTATATAACACGACTCATGAAAGTACTCTGTTGCAGAGATATTGATGATTAATAGCGCATATCGAGTGGTTTAGGAAATCAGCGTTTCGAGAAGACCGCTTTCAAAGTTTTCCTTCCGACGCTATCATGATCAAAGAGGGGCAAGACAGTTTTCACTGCTTGGCAATAGTAGGTATGCTCTTAGCAACCTCCACGATGTTCATTCAAGCTTAGCGCCAACAGTCTATGCACGACCAATCAGTAACCAGGATGACACGCACTGACCAATAAGATCACTCCCTCATTGCTAGGGGCGGAGTCTAGCTGCAGCGCAAACTCCTAATCTTCGGACACGTTTCTGTTCTGTTGAAAGTTGGAAAATCATGGCCCAGAAAAATGCTATTTTCTTGCCCTTCCTGTGACCATTTAGCTTCAAAATTTTGGCAGATGATAGACAGTACATTAGACTTCAAAATTAAGCAAAAAACTGAAAACCACTTGTTTTGACCGATTTTGATGATCTGACTTTAAACTCGATTTTCTCGGCTCAGCCATCAGCGACTTTAGGATCCTTTTGTTGTAGCGGGTCACAAATAGTCAGGGTTCAACATTATGGGTGGCCCAGTGGCCTGGGGCCACTGAAAATTGATTTGGGGCCACCAAATTTCCAAAACGGCTTTCTTTTGGTGGCCTGATTGGGCTATTGAAATTCACAATGAATTTTTATATTACCTTTATTTCATGCTACTCCATTTCTTTTTCGGGCCACCAAAATTTTGGATGGACAGATTTTAGTAGCCCGAATAGGCAACCAGGAAAACAAAAAAAGTTAGTATAGAGCCCTAAAAATGGTCACGAGTGGGATGATACAAGATTTCGCACTAGGTGAAAGATAAAGCTGAGTAGAATGGAGCACCTCATCTTTCACAGAGTGCAAAAGCTTGCTCCTTTGCACTAGTAAAGACCAAACACTACTTGTTTTATACAGCACCTTGGAAGTCAAGGGACTTGATATCACCAATTCTTGAATTCAGTACAGAACGGCAACCATTCTGTTGTTAAAGGCGAATGGCTGGCACAGTACCATCAGCTTTTCTGTCGTGTATTGCAATACAGATAGAACGTGAAATCTTAAGAGAGAGAGAGAGCAACAGCTAGAATAGATGTATGATTGCGCAGTCATCTCCCCTCACAAATATAATCCTCCTTCTTCATTTTGATGTTTGTTTGCATTTTCCTTGAACAACATTTCAACTCAAACATGGGTTGAGGCTTTCTTATCAAGTGTTTTATGCTGTGATTATCATTACTTTTATCATCCAGTGCTAGGTATTACACGAGGGAGAACTAAACTTCTCTTTCAGTTTAATCCTCTATTGGTTGTAGAATCTTGAAGAGAGTGTATTGAAAGTTGCTAATGTGATAAATTTTCTTTAAATTGGCAACAAAATTGGAACCTCCCTTGTATCTCTGTCAAATTGGCACATTTTTGTGCAGGTCAGTTGAGGTTAGCCATCTCCATTTACTCTTTTTTCCGTAAATGTGACGTACAGAGTTGCCAATTTACTGAGAATAAGATGAATAGCTCTGCAGCAGAATGATCCCAGGACCTGATAGATTAAGCATTGACCATTGGTGCATTGTCCAAACTTGTATCTTCCAGGGATCACCACTGCCGCCACTCAGCAGAACCCTGCCTCCCTTGGGGTCCTCCACGCCCAAGTCTACCCTGTCGTCGCTGCCTTCCAAGGATGTGCCCCTCAGTCTAAGGCCGCTCGGCAAGAACGGCATTCCCAAGATGAAGCTGAAGCTGAACGGTGAGTGTAGGGCATCAGCGGAGGTGCTGTGTTTCCCTGATTCTACAAGCAGACTGTCTGAAAACGTCTGGGTCCCATGTCATAAAAGATGTTAGCATAGCAAACTCTTTGCTAGAATAGCAACTTCCCATAGCAACAGCAGATCAGAAAGCTGGATTCTTGTCATTACCGTGATGGCAACTGCCATTCCAGCAAGAGTTCCTATCATAGCAACTTTTAATGAAATGGGGCCCTGATATCTATTCATGTCTGTAGAAAACATTTTTCCCACTAGTTTCATGTCGCTCGAAATGAGCAAAAATTTCATCTGTCACAGTAGTTGTTTTTGTTGTTATGGTTTCTCTAAATCTTGTCTTCTGTAACATTGTTGGCTTAATCAACAAGATTGCGTTGTTATGACATTCTTCGCAACACTGCAGAAGATGAGACAGATGGAAGCAGGGAAGGGAGGGACAGCCCGGATGGAGGAGGAAGGAGGAGCAAACGAACCGATGATGACAGTGCTGTGGAGGATGATGACGAGGATGATGACAAAGAGAGAAAACTCCCAGAAGGCCAGGACCCATTTGGAACTGTAAGTTTGTTTGTTCACCCATTAATCATTTTGTGGTAGTAACTCTTGCCATCTCTTCCATCATTCGGGACACTTGTGGCTTAAAGGTAATACTTGTACCTGATTCGGGTCGGTCATTGATGTCCATCAAGGTCTACGAGCAAAATGACATTTTATCTTTAATAGTCTTGTCCATGGGATGAATAGGCCCTTTTCATTTTGAAGATATCCCCCGTGAGATATATCTGAAAGGAATGGAAATACAATCTTTTGATGGGAGGGTCATCTTTTCATGTTTTTATATGAATCTGTAATCTGTGTGTGTTTTTGAATTTCTGAGTTGCAGTCCTTTTTTTTTGGGGGGGGGGGGACCCTCTTCGGAGGAAAGTATTGAAGCAAGGCAAATTTTCATTGATGACTTTATTTCAGAAAAGTAATAGACAGTTCTCATTTCCTTCTGGTTCCCATCTGTTTTTATCTTTATTATGCTCTTCACATAGACTGTCTTTGTTCGATTTGGCATCGGCTAAATGTTCATTTGTATTTGTACGTGAATAATGTTTAAGTGTCATAATCATGCATGCAAAATTATGTTATCTTCAGGCATTAGGCGTGTCTTCATCAGCCCGAAGTTCAAACTAGCGGGACATTTTGCGGTCTTAGAAAATAGCCCGATACAGCGAATGTGCGTCTTCATCAGCTCGAACAGCCTGCTTCGGGAAATTAGTCCGAAAATTGACGCATGCGCACTTTGCAATATTACTCTGCCTGGTTCGCGGTTCGAAAGTGGATTTCCCCACTCAAAATCTCCTATATCACCGTATGTACGATTCTACAACCAGGGAGGTGAGCAGTACAGCAAATTCTCTCCAAAGGGATATTAATAACGCTACTCTTTCTTCTGTCCAGTGAGGCATCTTATATATGAAATTAACGAATTGCAATGTTTAAACAAATCCAAAATGCACACAATCTGCAAGAATCTTCAGCTAAGGTAGAGTGGACCAGAAGAAGAAGTTTACAAAAAAAAACAACAACAACAACGGCTAGCATGCACGGCACTGAGTTTTGATAGGGAGGTGAGAGAAATCACCTGCCTGGTTTTAAAGATGACAACAACAGACTTATAGTACACAATCCTTGAATACACCGTGCGTGTAATGTACTATACACACTTGTACATGCGTGTGCTTTCCATTACCAGCTGGCTAACCAGAAGCGGTGAGGGATCGAGAAAATTTCGGACTGATGGAGACGCACCCAAAATAGTGCGCTATTTCACGAATTAGCGCTCTAGTTGACGAACTAGACCAAGATTTTGGGGGAAATTTTCCTGATCAAATAGCACGCTATTTGCGTCTTCACTACACAGATAGCGCGCTATTTTGACATCAGACTAGTTTGATAACCGCAAGATAGCGCGCTATTTTGAAACTTCGGCCTGATGAAGACACGCCTATTGTTCCACTGCTTTATGGTTAAGGTAATGTTTTCAGTTTGATTTCATGCATATTTTTTTGACATATTATATCTTACTTCATTATGTGCTATTTACTGTCATTTTTGTTTTGTTTTATGACTTCGCAATTTGCTGCAGTGGCATTCTCGCTTTGAAATATAAACAGTGCGAAAGATGAATCTGATAATTCATGCAGCCAAACTTAGACACAGACACAGACATAGCAGATTAGCTATGATATTCACAGTATTGTGCAGTAATTCCAAAAATGTCTCATATTTCAGAGACACTCTTTTGTTCAAATGACACATGATTAATAATACTAACATGTAGGGCCTACATGTCACACAAAGATATTGGATGAAAGAGAGAGAGAGGGAGAGATAGGGAGAGATAAAGAGAGATAGAAAGAGAGGGAATAAGAGAAGTAGAGAGAAATATAATTGCATGACACCAACACTATTTTTGACTATCTTTAAAGACCCTTGCTGATTAACTTCTCTAACCCTTGGCACCCCCCTCAGACGCACTTTTCAAAGAGCGGGAGGAGAGAAGGCATGAAACCCTTAGTCATGGCTCGCTCAAAGAAGCAACCTATCGAAGAGGTACCCATTGATCTTGTCATTTCCCATTCTGTTTTTGTATTATTCAATCTTATGTGTTTTTGTATTATTCAATCTTCTGTTATTAAAGGGATTGTATAGTTTTGGTTGAGATAGGAATTCAGGTATTAAGTTTTTACAAGATGATTAGAAACTTCCTGTGTGAAATATAAAAGAGCATGCAATTCTAAGAGAAATTAAAAGTTTATATGACATACATTGGTTTTGAAATGGCTGAGTTATCCTGAAACAAAGAGGTCCTAATAAAAAGGTGGGTTCCATCTTCTGTTAGAACTAATTTGTTTTACTTTGTTTTTGATATGTCAGTCATTTCAAAACCAATTTTCATCACATAAAGTGTGAATTCCTGTTAGATTGTTTACTCTTTTATATTTCATATAAGTGGTTTCTAATTATCTCATAAAAAATTAAAACCTGAATCCCTATCTCAACTAAAACTATACATCTCTTTAAAGGAAACCAAAACTCAAAGAGAAATGTGGATTGAGTGAAAGCAGCAACATTAGTAGAACACATCAGTGAAGGTTTGAAGAAAATCGGACAATCGATGCAAAAGTTATGAATATTTAAAGTTTTGGTTTTGGAACCGCTGGATGAAGAAACTATTAGAGGTTATGATGTCATGTGTGGACAACAATACAAACTAAGAAAATATAAAGGGAATTCCACAAAAAATCCACTTTTTTAGCATAATGAAAGAGCACTTGACTAACCGCTTTCAGAAAGCAGGGGGAATAATTGCTACCCTTAACCATATGTCAGTATCAAGTTGATTGAATGTGTAATTTATTTAATTTTCATGAAAAATGAATTTTTGTGGAATTCCCTTTATATTTTGTTTATTGTTGTCCACACATGACATCATAACCTCTAATAGTCTCCTCATCCAGCGGTTCCAACATCAAAACTTTAAAGATTCATAACTTTTGCATCGATTGTCCCGATTTTCCTCTAACTTTCACTAATGTGTTCTACTAACGTTGCTGCTGTCACTCAATCCACATTTCTCTTTGGGGTTTTTGTTACTCTAAAGACCCGGTAATGGTGGTAGCATGGGGAAAGAAGTTTGGCTCGATAGAATCAGCCTTCATTCCCTGCTCACTGGGGTACATTAGAATACCTTAGAATACCACGAATAGCACAGGCCTGTTACAATAAAATTGCTCACCAGTGAATACAATGTATGTGCATCGAAGCATGTGCTCATAGGTAATTTTCGATTCCAGTTGAGATTCTTCGGCTTTGTGTAAACTTAGATAGAGATTAGTGATAAAGCTGTACACCATTTGTTACGGAGATTCTCGATTATATCCCGAGCCAGGCCAGGCTTCCCACACATTGTATCCCCATGCTGCTGGGTCTGTAAAAAGGGTAGCAGCTCTCTCTGCTTTAATAGCAACTTTGTTATTTATGGGGGGGGGGGGGAAGGGTGTGGAGGGATCGATATGAGGGGACAGGAATAAGGGGAAGGGGGTAAAAAGGGTTTGGGATTTCAGAGATGGGGTAGTCTCCTCCATTGTGATGGCTGTTAATGTAACAGCCAGAATTTTTGCATGATTAATTTTTTCGCGCTCGGTCGAGTGTAATGAATTGTGTTTTCAGTTTCGTGGACCGTCAGCAGGTTACTCTAACAACATGCAGACAAAATCTTGTCATCAACATGCTTGCATGTTTCGCACCTGTATCGCATCATGTTAAATTAACAAGAATTTCCGTATAATTCCTGTTTACATGACAGCAATTACGAGATGTTGTATGACAATTATACAGCATCTTGAAAACATAGTTGTGGCATCTTTAAAATTCAACAAAAAACTGAAAGTGGTTTTATGTAAAGTGGGGTTCATGCTGCCGCTCTGATGCTGCTTGCCTGTTGCAGAGGATTATTTTTATGTTTGTGTTTGGTGAGATTCAAGAGGCTAGCTGAAAAAGAGTACAAGTAACATCTTCTTCCTGCTACATATGTCTATAACATTCTGCTCTGTGTAGTGGTAGTGCCAACAAGATTTACTCTTTCTCTTCAATCCTTTCACGAATGATACTCTGCTCAAGACTTATTGCTTTCAACTTTAGAGTCCTGTACAGACTCATTCTCATGCAGCAAATTCATGCTTGCCTTGCCTTTCTAACATCTGTGTGTCACGTATATGCAACTATATCGACCCCAAATTCAGATATGTTTTACTTTGAACATTTGCCTTTCAAGTCCATGTCATGGTTTTGAAATTTGATGACGTCATCATACTTTAAATTGTGATTAAAGGTAAAGACGCAAAATCGGACAAGTTTACGTGTTATGTCTATGGGAGGTGATTTTTTTAAAAACCATACATTGACTTGACAACGTTTAAGCACCTTTATCTCAGATGATTTTGCTTCATTTCCTCTGAAAATTAAGTATGTTGTAGCTGTGACAATAAGCTGCAGTAATCATGCATTTTGTTCTTTGAAATCTCCTCATCAGGTTGACAATTTTGCAATTTAAAACTGAAAATGAGAATGGAATGCGGACGAAACGATTCCTGATTCATCTTTCACGTACATAAGTTTACGTTCCTCTAATTTTCTCGTCGAGACGTATGGCCGAGTGGTTAGAGGTGTCGTCACAGAAACGTGAGGTTGCACACGTACGGGTTCGAACCTCACAAGAGCACGAAAGAAAATAATAATTTTTTTTTAACTTTTTTTCTTCAATGGAGTACTACACCTTCGTCCATGTAGAAGTCACGTTCGCATGTAAACACACCTATACGCACACACTCACACAGTATCCCTTTGTTTATCGTTGGAGACTGCATTGCTTCGACTGCTGCAAATTATTGCAGGCTGGGCTTTTCAAGCTGATCATGGTATATTGTAACGAAATGAAATTTGTTCATATCAATTCAGTAACACAATGTAGTCGTGGTTACTTTGTGCTGATTTTATACATGTAAGAAGCTATACATTGTAAAAAAAGGTATTTGAATTGTTCCTTTAAGTCAGTCTTCTGTATTGATGATTATTTGTCAATTAGTGGTTTTTGTGGAGTTTCAGATAATGATAAAAAGTATGTATGATAATTGCAGCGATACTTTCTACAGTTAGTTCAAAGTTGTGTTACAGAGGTTTGATACATACATTTAGCATTGTGTTTGTGTGTCCACGTGTGTATACAGGTTGGCCATATGGCACATTCTAGACAATAAATCTTAATTAATTAGCAAACGCGATCAGCTATGGAACTGAATATGGTACTAATGTATGATGTTCATGATTCTCATTAAACTGTGACGAGTTTAAAGAGATAGCTTAACTGTGTGTAAAAATAAAGCAATAATAAGGAAATTTTAAGGGAATTTGATAACCATGCCTATAATAATTTCATACAGGTACTAATAGCTGCCTCATATTCGTGTGATTGATCGTCATGTCAATAGCAAACTGACAACATACGATTAATATATTATACATTAAACAACTGTCTTTCAAATCCATATCGATGTGTTCTAGTTTGATGACGTCATCATACTTTAAATTGTGATAAAAGTAAAGACACAAAATCGGACAAGTTTACGTGTTAAGTCTATGGGAGGTGATTTTTTTTAAAACCATGCATTGACTTGACAACGTTTAAGCACCTCTATCTCAGCTGATTTGCTTCATTTCCTCTGAAACTTTAGTATGTTGTAGCTGAGACAATAAGCTGCAGTAATCATGCATTTTATTCTTTGAAATCTCCTCATCAGATTGACAATTTTGCAGTTTAAAACTGAAAATGAAAATGGAATGTGGACAAAACGATTCCTCATGTATCTTTCACATACATAAGTTTACGTTCCCCATATTTTCTCGTCGAGACGTATGGCCGAGTGGCTAAAGGCGACGTCTCAGAGACGTAAGGTTGCGGGTTGGAACCCCACAAGATCACGAAACAAAATACTTTGCTATTTTACTTTTTTTTCTTCAATTTTGTATTACATATTCGTCCATGTAGAAATCACGTACGTATATAAACGCACCTATACACACACACAGACACAGACACACACGCCATATCCCTCTTTTTTGTGTGTTGGAGACCACATTGCTTCGACTGCAGCACAATTTTGCAGGTTGACTTTGTCAAACCGATCATAGTATGTAATGACGACGACTGAGGTGTTGTACTTTGAACAATTGTCTTTCAAGACGATGTCATTGTTTTGTAATTTGATGACGTCATTACACTGAAAATTGTGATTAAAGGCAAGGTATCAAAACCAGCCGATTATAGGTTTTATGTCTGCGGGACGTATTTTTCCCAAGTTGCCAGAAATGGCATAGCGACCTCAGTCGTTACAAGGCCGCTTTTCCGTCTAGCAATGCAATAGATGTTCACACGGCCACGTTGGTTGAGTGGGCATTGACTTTCCCCCTGTTATATCTATACATTGTTTTTTTTTGTCTTACCATTTCCGTGGATGACCCGTGCCGAGTGGTTACAGAAACGGTTTCGCATGTACGCTCAATATAACTTCAAGGTGCCTATATCACATTCTTTTCTTTGTCGATCACAGATGACTGTCATCTGATGACCACAAGCGTATCACCTAACTCGTCCTCAATGTGACGAGTTTTCATGTCTCGTTTTTTATTAGGTGATACGCTATCAGCGTATCACCTATTGTGATTGTCAAAATCTCTCTTTATTAGGTGATACGCTATCAGCGTATCACCTATTGTGATTGTCAAAATCTCTCTTTATTTCTTTTTATTCTTCTTTCTTTCTGGACAATTTTGTGTCATCAATATCTCAAGAATGACATTACGGAATAACATGACATTTTCAGGGAACATGTCTCATGACAATATCTAGCCACAATAAGGTTTTCATGACAGTAACATATCTATGACGTCGTCTAGGCGCCATTTTGTGATTTTTGGACCATGTTACATGATCGATCATAACTTCATAACTAAAGGTCATTTCTGTATCATTTTTTGTGGACATAAAGTTCAGGTCACGTTCTATCTTACTTCTTTGATGCTAATTACCTAGGACATCATTAAGTGCGCGTAAGCGCGCGTCAAAATTTTAAAAGGCTCAAAACAACTTTCCAATGGGAAATCTCGAAGTTTCAGACAATTTTATGCGTTTCAAACAATTTTGCGCGTGCGCGTCCGTCCGCGCATTTTCGCGCGCACAGCGCGTCAGCAACATGAAAATACACTTTTTTTGACAGATTTGGATTCCTGATACTTTGAGCAACAATATCCATTGATTTCTAATCGATTCCTACAAATAACAAAGCAATGCACTTGCGTCAAAGTTCAAATTTCGCGTGCGCGTCTATGTGCAAATATAGTGAAAAAACATGTCTTTGTTTATTTCGCCATAGCTCTTTAAAACGTCAGGTGACCCTATGTTTTTATTGCATATTACAAAAGCATATAAATTGGACATGACGTTTCAAGTATCATTATTTCCATAATTACATTATGACGTCATCATATCGTCATCTGAAATCAAAAAAGTGGAATTAATTTTTTTGAGGTACTGTTTCTGACATTCATTTGCTCGTATCTCTGTTGTTTAAGCTCAATATTATCCCAAATTCAGATATGTTGTACTTTGAACATTTGCCTTTCAAGTCCATGTCATGGTTTTGAAATTTGATGACGTCATCATGCTTTAAATTGTGTTTAAAGGTAAAGACGCAAAATCGGACAAGTTTACGTGTTATGTCTATGGGAGGTGATTTTTTTAGAAACCATGCATTGACTTGACAACGTTTAAGCACCTTTATCTCAGCTGATTTTGCTTCATTTCCTCTGAAACTTATTTATGTTGTAGCTGTGACAATAAGCTGCAGTAATCATGCATTTTATTCTTTGAAATCTCCTCATGAGGTTGACAATTTTGCAATTTAAAACTGAAAATGAGAATGGAATGCGGACCAAACGATTCCTGATTCATCTTTCACGTACATAAGCTTACGTTCCTCTAATTTTCTCGTCGAGACGTATGGCCGAGTGGTTAGAGGCGTCGTCTTAGAAACGTGAGGTTGCACACGTACGGGTTCGATCCTGACAAGAGCACGAAAGAAAATAATATTTTTTTTTTTACTTTTTTTCTTCAATGGAGTACTACACCTTCGTCCATGTAGAAATCACGTTTGCATGTAAACACACCTATACGCACACACTCACACAGTATACCTTTGTTTTGCGTTGGAGACTGCATTACTTCGACTGCTGCAAAATTATAGTTTTGCAGGTTGGGCTTTTCAAACTGATATAGTATACTGTAACAAAATGAAATTTGTTCATATCAATTCAGTAACACAATGTAGTCGTGGTTACTTTGTGCTGATTTATACATGTAACAAGCTATACATTGTAAAAAAGGTATTCAGTCTTCTGTATTGATGATTATTTGTCAATTAGTGGTTTTTGTGGAGTTTCAGATAGTGATAAAAAGTATGGATGATAAGTGCAGCGATAATTCCTATAGTTAGTTCAAAGCTGTGTTACAGATGTTTGATACATACATTTAGCATTGTGTGTGTGTATATACGTGTGTATACAGGTTGGCCATATGACACATTCTAGACAATTACTCTTAATTGATTAGCAAACGTGATCAGCTATGGAACTGGATATGGTACTAATGTATGATGTTAATGATTCTGATTAAACTGTGACGAGTTTAAAGGGATAGCGTAACTGTGTGTAAAAATAAGGCAATTATAAGGATATTTTAGGGCAATTTGATAACCATGCCTATAATAATTTCATACAGGTACTAATGCCTGCCTCATATTCATGTGATAGATCGTCATGTCAATAGCAAACTGACAACGTACGATGAATGTGTTATATATTGAACAACTGTCTTTCAAGTCCATAACGTTCCCCATATTTTCCCGTCGAGACGTGTCGCCGAGTGGTTAAAGGCGACGTCTCAGAGACGTGAGGTTGCGGGTTTGAACCCCACAAGATCACGAAACAAAATAATTAGCTACTTTACTGTTTTTTTTCTTCAATTTTGTATTACATATTCGTCCATGTAGAAATCACGTTCGTATATAAACGCACCTATACACACACA